>NW_026067944.1:20256959-20284195 GCF_014885135.2 Alexandromys fortis | reverse complement strand
AGAGAGAGAGAGAGAGAGAGAGAGAGAGAGAGATCTCTAAGGTCTGCAGATGTGGTTTCCTCATGGAGTACTTGTGTAATATGTATGGGTAACTGGGTTTATTCCCAAACTCTGCAAAGAAAAGAGAAGGCTTCGTGTGTATGTGTGTGTGTGTGTGTATGTGTGCGTGTGCATGCGCACACAGATATGTTAGTAAATAACACTTTAATACTGAAATAAAGAAGAAAATATCCTCAATATATTCTTTTTTTAAGACATGTAATAGAAACCGGTATTTTGCTTTATTTATTAGTTTTCCCTATAGAAATTAATATTCTTCTAGATAGAACAGTGATTTTAGAAACATTCAGTATTGGCTATGATGGTAAATAGAAAGATAGCCTATATAAAACCCTGTGATTAATTTAATTTTTCAATAACTAGAATTGATTTTGAACACAAATAACTCTGCTATTCTATTGCTACCAGAAAAAAAAAACCCTGAGTTTCATCAACTTGATCAAAACTGAAATCATTTTCTTTGGCAGACAAAAAGCAATTGATCATAGTTCTTAGCAACATGAGGAGCTATTTCTGTTTTGCACGGCTTGCCCATAGCTAAACCCCGGAAGCTTGTTTCAGAGTGACACAGCTCATCAAATTTTTTTTTCTGTGGGATCATATTCCTCAAATTCTTATTGATGACTCAGAAAACCTGCTTTGACAGATTTCCTGGTCATTGTGATCTTTCCTCATGATATCCTGTTGTATGAGACACTGAGCTTTCAGTGTACTGTATATCTAATTGTGTATATCTAAAAGCGGAATCCTAAGGACAATCTTTGCTTTGCCTGCAGTCTATTTCAGAGGAGATTCAGGAGGTTTTATCTTCACTGTTGTACAAATATTGGTTAGGCATCTTTTTTTTTTGATAAAAGAAATTCAATTTCTCTTCACCTTAGTTGTAATAATTGACATCATTTATTGAAATAAAAATAAAATGCTGCACATTTAAAGTCCTCCAAAAGATTATCTTTCATGCTGGGCTGAGTGATATGCTCAGGTACTCCCAGCACCAGGGATGTAGAGGAAGGAAGATTGAACGATTGAAGATACACTCACTTTAGTATTGTTAACATCCTCTATGGTAGCTATTAAATCCTATGTCTTACAGGAAAGAACTATTAGAAATGAATGAGGTAGAAAATTAGGTCTTTTTGGAGATCAGAAGAAAACCCGTGAGTCCCCTGGATCTACAGTTACAGGTGATTGTGAGCTGCCCAACACAAATGATGGGACCTGAACTCAGGTCCTTTGCAAGAACAGCAAGCACTCTCTAGTCCCAGTGACAGTTTAAATCTTACTGCATATGTGCTGAGGATTTGGCAAAAGGGCTGAGGAAGGACAAGTGTAGAGGGCTTGTAAGCACTCGGAGAACACATTCTACATTCTCATCTTAACTCATGTGCTGGGGACACATGCATTTGCCTCACTGTTATGTTTTCAACATGTGTATTTTACTGCTAATTAAAACATTTCTGAGTTTTCTAGAAGCAGATAATAGATGTTCAAAGAATATGAAAAACAGTAGATTTCAATTCATCCTGGTAATAAATTTCTAGAGACATATTTGTTAATTCAAAAAAAAGAAAAGAAAATGAGGTCTTAGTGGCAATACATAGATTGATAGAAAAGGGTTAATTTAAGATATAAGAGCTAACTAGAAATATGCCTGAGCCATTGGCCAAACAGTGTTATAATTAATAGAGTTTCTGATTTGGGTCTGGATGACCAGGAAACAAAAGCACAGTCTCTATCAACACATGGGCAAGTATAGGTGGGTGGTTTTATTTACCTTAATGGGAGCCCACCTATCACCCAGTTCCCAAATAAATACACGGAGACTTATTCTTACTTATGAATAGCCAACCTTAGCTTGGCTTATTTCTAGCAAATTTTTCTTAAATTATTCTGTCTATCTTTTGCTGCTAAGATTTTACCTTTCTCTATTTTATATACCTTTCTTTTTTTCTTTCTCCGTGGCTGGGTGGCTGACCCCTGGCATCCTTCTCTCCTCATTTTCTTGCTCTCCTCTCTCTTTTTCTTTTCTCTCCAATCTAGAATTCTCCTCCAGTTTATTCTCTCTGCCTGGCAGCCCCACCTCCTGCCTAGCTATTGGCCAGTCAGCTCTTTGTTAAGCCAATCAGGTGTTTTAGACAGGCAATGTATCAGGACTTCACAGAGTTAAACAAGTGCAGCATAAAAGAATGCAGCACACCTTTGTATTATTAAACAAATATTCCACAGCATAAACCAAATGTAACACATCTTCAACTAATATTCCACAACAGGTAACCTGGACTGTGTGGATCAAGAAGAATGTTGGTGACTTTGTTTCTGAGAGTTTTGCAGTGTTTCTATTTCATCAGGGTGTGATTCTTTCCAAGCCCTTTGCTTAGACTAGCTAACGGTATGTTTGTTACTTGAACCAAAGGGTAATCTAAGATTATTCCAACGTTCTTATAATTAATTAGAAACCATTTAGAATCAATATGCAATATGAGTTTTTCTACTAACTTCCTTGATACCATTTTTTTTCTTTTGAAATCTTTATTCATGATATGTCTTGAGCAATTTCTTTTCTCCTTTCATTCTCATTATGGAAAAAGTCTCACTTGACTGCTGACATTTTGCCTTGGCTCTCTTCAAGGCTATAGACAGAAAACGCCTCTGAAATAAACCAATGAAATTTCTGCATTTCTTGAAAAACTGCCTGCAGCCATATTCCCGAATGTTGCTTATCTTGTCCCTGTAGAATCTGTGCTTCATATGTGCAGGAGGACATTGCTATTCTCTCATGCCAGCAAGAACCTAGGTCAAGATGATGCACACATTGTGACCTTAGTTACAGGTCTCAGAGTGAGACCATGGTACTTTGTGCGTAATAGGTTCCTGATATTTATTTCTAGGTCTAATTTATTTTTTATTATTTTAATTATTAATAATTATTAGACTTATTGTACTTTGTGTACCTAGGTGTGGGCCTGAATGTATGTATATACACCGTGTACATGTAGGTAACATGGAGGGTAGAATAGTATGTCAGAATCTCTGGAATGAGAGTTACAAGTGAATGTTAGTTTTACAGTGTGGGTCCTGGGATCCGAACTTGGGTCTTCTAGAAGAGCAAGTGTTTTAAACTATTGAACAATCTCTCTAGCTCCAATTTTTAATTATTAACATTTAGTACATGTGTTTTAAAGTACCCTAAATGTTCCTGGCAGAAGATAATTGCAATTTACTAAATAAACTTTACTGTTTAATTATGTTTTCTGAGCAAGCATTCCAGTACAACTCAAGGATGACTCAAGATTCTCAGACAGCATGTAAAGAAAGTTGGCCTTTCTTTACATAGGGGAAAGATCCAGCCTTTCCCTGGGAAGCAAATCTGCTTGCATTTATTACTTCCTTTATCCTCACAGATTGTTAATAATGACTTCAATTAGTAATGTATACAGGTTTAGGAATATTCTATCACACAGTTTTTTATTAAATAATCTAGTGGTTAAGAAAAGTGTAATGGAGGGTAGTTCTAGCTCTCTCTGCATACATGAGAACTCCCAAACTCCATTTTCTTATCATCCTGACTAATTCATATATGGAGGTTTCTTTTCCTTTCTTCTTTTCTTTTCCCTGCATTTGGAGGCCAGAGACAAAGCTTCAAAGGGTTTTCTGTACTAGTTTTCTTTTGAAGGCTAAAGAAAAGCTATTTCTCTATAATAAAACCAAATATAATAAAATAAAACAAAAACTAACACATTGGATTTGAACAAAACAAATGGACAGAAGGAAAATAGCCCAAGAGAACAACACACAAGAATCAAAACCCACTCATTTATGCACTGATGAATCGCACAAAAACACCACACTTAAAGTCACAATATGTATGTAATAAACCTGGTACAGACCCATACAGGGGTTGTGCATGCTCCTCCTTCTCTGTTAGCTAGAAGGCCTCATTTTCTCGGTTTCCTCTACTTATTCTGTTTCTTATACTCTACCTCTTCTTTCTTAAGGCTCCCTGAGCCCTAGTGTGTGTGTGTGGGGGGGTGGTTGATGGAGATATTGTATTTTGGAGTAATATTACAATCTCTCACTCTCTTCATAATGTCTGGATGTGGGTCTCTGTATTTCTTCCCATCAATTGCAGGAACAATCTTCTCTGATGATGGCTGAGCAAGGCTCTTATCTATGGGTATAGATAGCAGAATAGCAGAATATAATTTGTGATCATCTTTTTATGGCTACTTTTAAAAAAAAAAAGAACAGTAGTATCTGGTTTTACTCTTGGTCCCTGGACTACATAGACTGAGATTCTTGGTTACCCAAGCAATGTCGGTTATGGGTTCAAATTATGGAATGGGTCTTAAGTCAAAGCTGACATTTGTTGGTTATTCACACAAGCCTTGTGCCACCATTGCCCTAGCAAACTCACAGGCAGGAAATCATTGTATATCAAAGGTTTTGTGGCTGGGTTAGTGTTTATGTTCTCCTTTTGTATGTTTCTCTTTATGTTTATGCAGAGTACATTCCTATACCAAAGATGTTAAAATGTGCAGGTCTTTATAGAAGAATATATTTTAGGAAGCTTCTACTGCATTGAGCCTTCATACTATCTTTCAAATGACCCTCAATTTTAACTGTCATTCCACATTTCCTCCATATCTCCTTCCCCCACAACCTGATTCTCCATTCTAGCTACCCATCCATCAGTAACAATCTATTCTGTTTCTCTTCCTATGGATGTTGACCTGTTCTCTAGCCTCTTAATCTATACCTAACTTCTATGGTTCTATGGATTGTAGCTTGGTCATCATTATCCAAACAGCTAATATCCACATTTAAGAAAATAGACACAATATTTGTCTTTCTGGGTCTGGGTTACCTCACTTGGGATGATATTTTTTTCTAGTTCATTTCTCTGCCAGTTTCATGATTTTTCCAATCCAGGTTTTGCTGTTCTGATCCCTCAGTTAACAAGTACAGCTTATCAGAAGCATCTGATACTCCCCTCTGGAGCTTCCTAGTTATAATCCACCTGGAAATGCTTCTTATCTCTTTGCGTATAAATATCCCTGGGCTCTGGAAATTTCTAGACGCCATTTATGAGTGCAAAGTTGAAACAGTCCATCAAGCTCTTATGCATATAATCTATTCATTCCCTGATTGAGTTGACAGGTGGATAAACAGAAGTGTTTAGCTTTGTTTTCACAGTTGGATTTTTTTTCTTATGAAAGCTCACTGGGTTGATATTACTTGCCCTGTCTCAAGGGCAGGATAAAATTCTGATTTTATCTGATTATCATTAGATAGATTGATGATCATATATATTTACATATAAATAAAGTATATTTATTTGAAATACATAAATATGTTTATATAATATATTATAAGCTTTAAAATATTGCTGAAATTAAGTCAGAAACAATTTTAAAGATACAAAGCTCTTTTAAAAAAATCACCATATGTGCTACATTGGGCATCTTTACTGCACGAACTTGTTTAATACAGTTAAGAATCTACTATCCCTACGGGCATTTAAGTAGAATGAGTGAGAAAAAAATGACAAAAAGACAGCTAGGTGGTTATAAAAACCGCAGTTTCTAAGATGGATAAATACAAATAGTGAGAAGTGGGTCCCTAATGGATCGGAGTTAGCTGCTAATGGTTTAGAAGGATTCAGAGAGCACTGAGAATCGCAATAAAGAACATGACAGTAAGGACAAAATATGCTGAAGGTAATTAAGTAACCCATGTCTTCTGGGTGCATTGCCATTCGGTATTCTGGTTGTCTGCCAGGCGACAGACTAATTTGGTAAAAAATGGAGCTGAGTTCTTTTTGGTCATTATGTAATGTTAAAAAATGTGATTTCCTGAAAGTTCAAATATCCTCTGAACTGCCTGTCTAACATTTGTAAAAGGAAAATCCTTCAAACAAGCTACTGTGTCCAAAAAGGAACAGCACAGCTAATACCTCTTGATCAACTACAATTTTCAACATATGGCTAGCTGTGCTGTTCTTTCATTTGCTCTTCCCTGTTTAAGGAAATCAACTAGATGGCTGTGGAATTTTTAAATTGCAGTAAGTCATTCTGCTCCTTTCAAGACTTGACTGTTTCCCCTGGAAGTTTGAGTATTGCAAAGTCAACCTTCATCTTCAAATGGGAATGGTATTCAAGTCATTCTGAGGTAGTGAGGCTTGAGTGTGATCCTGAACCAATTTGGATCCCACATCTTTCGAATGGTGTATATGGAGAGAAAGAAGCATGTTGAGCTAGAAATCTAGTTCTATCTGACTATGTGTTGTTCTCTGCCTAGTTATAGTGCAGCATAAAGGCCCTCAGCAGATGCCAAGCAGAAGTAGACAATAAACTTTGCCTCTAGAAATTCGAGCCATTTAAAAATTCTACTATTTATAGACTACAAGTTCTGAGTATTGTATAGAGCAATGTAAAACTGCCTGGTATATAGGTGTTCATTCCAACTTGAAGGGGATTTCACAATGAGTGCCCAAAGGAAGATCTCTTGCCAGAATTATATTCATCTTCACTTTATATTTCTCTTTCCTCTTTTATGAAGATGAGTATAAGGTGATTCACAGCTCACAATAGTCCTACACAATTATCATACATTCAATGAAGGGATCTGTCTCAGACGAGGGACAATTTTTATGAGTACAATAACAAATGCTTTTAGTATAGCTATTAATAGCATCCATACTTCTAAACACACCACACATATCAGCTTATATCATCTTCACAGCACTCACCTGAGAAAGAGGTAGTGCTATGTATAGAGGCAGTGGGTTGGCATGAGAAGCCAATCTGGGATACACAGTGAGTTCCAGAGGGAGAGCTAAACTGGGTCACAGATCACTGAAGCTGCCCGTGGTTATATGCATAGACATGACTGAACCAAATCCTAGGTACAAATAGTCTAGTTTGATGTTTTAAAACTGTGCTATGTGAAACAAAAATAGCCCAACCCTTAAATAATCTGCTTATCATATGCTTTAGCTTCTTTTCTCGTTGTGATAAAATACTTAGACTAAACCAACTCAATGGAGAAAGGGTTTGCTTTGCTTAGTTCACAGTTTCAAAGTAGAGAGCATCATGGTGGGTAGGTCATGATGGGAGGGGTTTGAAATAATGTCAGGCCAAAGAAAAAAAGCCATGATGCATACATGTTTGGCTCTTTTTCTCCACTATTATACAGACCAGGATTCCTACCTAGGAGTGATTGGGTCCACAGTTAAGATGTATCCTCCCATATTAATTAATCTAAATCAAGGTAATAACCAAAGGATACATCTAACTTATAATACAGTTGATTCTACATCCTGTCAATCTGACAACAGTATCACACCATAGATGTAATAGGAACAGTGGCTCTGGTTCATTAAATTATAATATTGACATAGGTGTGGTATATTCTCCTTGGTAGATTACTTCCTATGCTTGCAGAACCCGAGACTTTTAGAACTTGAAGTATGGAGCCTCATTAGTTGAATGTTTCAGAGTACCTAAACTCAAAACATTTTGGTAATTCCATTAATTTTAATATCTCAGCCATAAAATTTAAACAAAATCTAACATCCAAACAGTTGTGATGGCTACTGAAAAGAAGCACCAAATGGAAAAATGTAGAAAGTGATTTGACTACTCTTCTATTGGTGTCTACAAACAAAAAGATACAGAAGATTGTTTTTTTTTTTTTAATACAATGTTGTTGTTAGAATGGGGTTTTAGAGGTAGAAACAGTAATTAATCAACGTTTGCTGTTAGCTAACCATTGAGTCTTAGATATTCTACGAAAGCATCAATGCTGACAAGAACACTATAAATTAGGTAGAATTCTCAATCCCATTTTCCATGTGTGGATGCTAAGGCATAAAACAACACAACCAACTCTGGTATTTAAAGGGTCTAGCATCAAAATTTAAACAATGGGAATTTAAATCCAAGTACAAAATATATATTTTAATAAGTATGTATAAAACCTCCCTCTAGTTCTCCTGTTTATGGATCTGTTTATCTGTGAAATATCTACCAAAGAGCAGCGTATGGATCTGTTGTTACTATGAAAATTTGCCTTGTCTCTTTCTGGGTTTCTGTTTATTTTATGTCTTCTTTATGAAGCAAGTTTCTCCATGAGGTTTTCACAAGATGCCTCTCTTACAGTAGCTCTGATGACTATAGTGACAGTGGACACTTAACGATCAAAAGGTATGTGCTGGGCCGCAGAGTACTGTTCACATGCAGAAAGTAAGCACTCCTTATATGGGTTCTCAACTTTGCTTTTTTCTCAGAAGACCTTTCACTAATTATCTCAGGTCACATTCACTGTGAACCGGCATAGGAGCCTTGCATTTGATATGGTTATAGGGAACTGGAGGTAAGGGGGAGTATGGGGAGCAGAAAGGAATCAATCTTACAGTGAATCTGCCATGTGGAAGCAACAAAAGCCATAGCAAACGTCAGGAGGTTCTGGAGCTGAGGCGTCTCTTCACAACTGTACTTCACTGAAGTAATGGTGTCTTTGTAACTTATATTTAGCGGTCTTGGATTCTCTCTGTTCTGGGGTTATGGAACTCACACGATCCTGTGGTATGCAGCTTCTTTTGGCTGTCGGAAATGCTTGACGAGTTCTCATGAAGGCTCCCAACAGCAGAGAGTAAGTATTTGGCTACTTGGATTTAGAGGGGGACCCTCTACAGCATTCCATAGTTCTTAATCACCTGAAACATTTTTTATTATTTATTCAGTGTATTTCTCTGCCCTTGAGAATGCAAGCTCCAGAAAAACAAGATTCTTGACATTTTTTCTGTGATAGCTCCATCATGTAAAGAATACTTGAATATGAAGTGTAATCTAAAGAAAACAGAGTCTGGTGGGTGACTCTACAACACATGAGTAAGTACTAGCTTTTAACAATGAAACAAAAGATTAAACTGGTTAAATTGACACTTTATGTCCCAATTGCTAAAAAGCAAGCAAGCAAGTAAACAAACAAAAAACTTGGAATGTTTGGTGCCTCATCCAGAGTCATCTGGTACAGATCTTAAATTGCTTTGCTGTAATTTCCCATTTTTAAAGCAAAGGAATTTATCACAGCACATTTTCAAATATTTGATTAAAATGAAACTAAAGTCTACAAAGTTTAGTCTTCATGAGCAAAGAGACTATGCCTTATGCTCTCTAATCCATGGAATGTTTCATTCTGTCTTCACCAGTTACAATACAGAGCCACGTAACTTAGCTCAAGGAAAGCCAGTGACGTGTTGTGTGATATTAGTGTCTACCTTTGCTTTGCTAACACGTCTCCATTTCCTCTCTTCCATCTAGATTCATGAAGTCTCCGAGATAACTTAATTTCTAAGATTCCTGCAACTGAACACTTTCGTGGCAGGTTTGACATAAGGTGCCTTTGCTCTACTTTTCTCAGGAGGCTTTGGTGAGAAGGCCATAATTCAGTGTGCCTTGAAATTCCAGAGACCAATATGAACTGTCAAGCAGAGATATGCAGGCTTGAATGCTGGTGGAGAGCAAGCATGAGTTAGAATTTAAATTGATAATTCCCAAGGTTCAGGCACTTTCAGTATGTGAATTCTGAAAGCTAAAATTGTCTCTAGGGAAGTGGAAAGTGATGGCAGCTATTGGATGACAGTAAAATGATATTTGGAAAGGTTTATTTTTAGTGTGGATAAAATGAGGGTAAAGAAATAATTATATGTGTTAACTTTGGTTCTAGATCATATACTTATGGGAAGCTTGCCCTGGAGAACTTGCCTATCTTCAAACTACAGATGGGTGGAAAAGAAATGGTAAACTAGGAGATTTTAGCCTCAATAGTAAGATAAAGCACAGCATTGACCATTTCTTGTGTTTCTTGTAGGGACCCATAAATCACCTTAACCACTACTAAGCTCAGATTGTACTTACTCATAAGGTTGTTACAGCAAGTTACCAGAATCAGAAGGGCATATTAAAAGGGAGTGCTGACTCCTAAATTAGGTTTGTGGCTACTGTTTGGGTAGAGCTTGTCTCCTTTAAACTCATGCTGACATTTAATTCTCATTATGAGATATAAAGAAACGGGATCAGATGGGACCTTTAAAGGGATGAGGGCTTTGCTAATAATTCATTCATATAATCAATCACATCGTCAATTTCAAGGTCAAGTTTTACTTAGCTTGAGGTCTTCTTTAGGATATATCTTCCTTTCTAAGCCTCCCAAGGCATGAGTGTTTGCATTTCTTTCTCTCTGCTCCTTTTCCTTTGTTCTATGCTTTGTAATATATTTAATTCTCTGACTTTATCAATGGAATTTGTGAAAACAGGGAACAAGTTCATCCATTTGATCTTTGATATTTCAGTACCTACCTCACTTATTTAGGCTGGCTACCTTTTGATCTGTTTTAATTGCATCAAGAGGTGAAATAATATATAGACCAAGTAAATATGCTACCTAATATAACTTTTTTTTTGTCCGATGTCCTTTACTTTGGGGCCTCATTCTATTAAATTTAAGAATAAAATATATCAAATTTTCAGGTTTTTAACTTTCCAGGATAATTTACAGAGTGGTATTTAGAGTACTCCCTATTTTATTCTTTTATCCCAGTATGAAAATAGAAAGTACGATGAGGACAAAATAGATGTATTCTATACGTTCTAGCTTACTGAGTAATATTATAGCATTTCACAATTATTTACTGTGCTGAAATGGTTAAAATTCATTTAAGGTGATTCCTGGTTATGTATTCAGCCAATAGAAGATACAGAAATAACTATAGTGCAAGACAAGTTTTAAATGGGTACTCAGTTTTCCAAAAACATAGGAGAGTAAGCAATTCATTTTGCTCCATATCAGCTGTTTCCATTCTGGAAGCAAGGTGGGCATTCTTTGCTACTAGCCTTACGTTATAGTGCAGTAATGTGTTCACAGATACACAGTGAATTTGTGCACATGCAGCTAAATCCTTTACATGGCTTTTGTGATTTTGCCAAATGAGATCATATAAATTACACTGAAATGCCTTGGAAAAGTAAAGTGTAGCAAACATTTAGGATGCTTCTTAATTCTTCCCACATGCCTCTGTGGAGTTCTTCCTTGTTTATTTTCAAAAATTTGCCATTCAGTATTGTATCGTCATAGCCAGACAAACGTAAAATTTGAACTCTTTGCTTTGGGTTGATATATTTTAAAAAATGAATTAAAAATAGATTGTATTAAATAACTTTACTTCTGAGTAGTGCTAAGAATGTTTAGAGTGTTTAAACTTTAGCTTACCCTTAAATTTTGACATGAGTATGATAATTAACACATATATTTTAAATAACATATATCTAACCTATCCAAAATATGATAATCATGTCATTCAACTGAGATTTTACAGTTCTAAGAAATGATGAACTATTATGTGGGTTAAACTCAACATGGGGGAAACGCTAAAAGAAACCCAAACTGTCTTGTCTTTGTAGTCTGTTCACGTGGGCCACAAGAGATGTGTCGCTTAAGAGCAGGGAAGTCCCCTCATGCCGTCAAACACTGTCCCATAACTGCCATTGTCAACATTCTCCTCCCTTCCCTTTCTGTAGTCTACTGGTAATCATGCCTCTGTGGAGGTGACGGCTAATTACAATTCAGATGTATGGCAGTCGTAGCTCTGTGATGGCTTCCCTGTGGTCATTATGAGAAATTAGCATTTTATCATTTTGCCTTTGATGTTTTTGTAACAATTAAGCTGTAGAATTAAAAAAGACACTTCAAAACACATAACCGAAAAAGCAGACTCTTATACTCTGAAGAATGGTTTCAGATCTTCAAATATTATACCCAGAATATGCTTTTTCCATTAAATTTGGAGAAATTGGTCATTTCTTCAGAAGATTTTTGTTCCCATGAAAAATACAATGGTTTATGATCAAATAAACTTTGACAGAAAAATTTAGACAATTTATATGATGGCTGGTGGAGAAAAATTCATCTCAAATCAAGTCAAATTAAAGTCAGATGTAGTGGATGACATGAAGGGTTGTGTTCGTGAGTCCCTAACACGACTGCCAGGCGAGTTTCCTGAAGCTCCCTATCATTGGCCTCCTCTTTAGATATGTAGACAAGTGACAAATAACATTGCATATTAAAAGCACGTATGGAGAATGATGAAATGTATGTAACTTGAAATAACCCTATAAAGTGCTCTTTGAGTATTTACTGGGTAATACTAGTTCTTTTTTCACTCACACAATGACTTCTTTGCAGATTCTTGAAAAGCAGCACAAGAGGAATAAAAATGAAAACAGAAAATATAGAAATGTTGATAAGAGAGTCTGTATATCAGTCACAAATGAACACTTCCCAAGGCCCTAATATACATCATAGAGAATACAGAGTTGATATTGTGCTGTTTAATTGAAATTGGTGGAGAACATGTGCACGTGTGTACACACACACACACACACACACACACACACACACACACACACAAAATAAAGAAGCGGAAGAAATGACCCCCTGCCTCCATGTACAGAAAACTACTTTTAGTCCAACTGTGATGGCTACTACATGAATTAGGGTTTTACATAAATACATATATATTTCTATCTATCTTCTCTATTAGTAGATTCACATGTTTGCTACTTTGCTTTTATGTATTAATCAGATTCTAACACTGTACTTGAAATTATGTGGTTCACAACTTCTAAGTATCTGTTAATTGTTAATGATTTCCTTTCCAGCCCATTTATTTATTCATTTATTTTTTGGCATTTTATTTGCATTTTAATAAATAAAGCTTGTCTGAAGATCTGAGAATAAAACAGACCCACTAGTCAGCCTTACAGACCAGGTAGTGGTAATACACACCTTTAATCCCAGTAGTTACACTAGTTTGCCATAGAAAGTGGACTGTGCATGCCTTTAATCCTAGTGGTGAGCATCTTTAATCCCGGACATAGAGAGGCTGATTAGATGGGAGGAGACAGCTCTCAGTCATAGTCTCATTCTGAGATTGCTGGAGGTAACGATCCACATATCGGACTGAGGTAGAGGTAGAGGTAAGATAGCTGCTTTGCTCTTCTGGTTTTCAGGTTGAACCCCAATTTCTGTGTCTGAGTTTCTTTTAATCTTGCTTTATGTAACTTCTCTGAGTTTTAACTGCTTTGGGAACAAAATTTGGACAGGGAAAAGGTGAAGTATTATGACCTGAATGTCCCTTTTTCTCCTTAAACTTTGATGGTAAATCCTAATCCCAAAGGTGAAGACATTAGGAGGTGACTAGGTAGTAAGACTCATCATGATGGGATTAGTGCCTCCTTCGATAGGTCAGGTCCAGAGGGAGAGAGAAATCAAAGGGGTCCAAGAAAGATTCCCCACCCTGCTCTTCTATCCTGTGATAATACAGCAAGACAACAATATTCTGTGAAGTGCAATGTGGGTCCCCACCTGATATGCCATCTGATGTTTATAATCACTAATATTTTTCATATTAAGATAGTCAGTCTATCTCATGGTACATAAGCATACACAAATACAGAAAACTGAATGAAAATACCTCATAACTCTTTGAACTTCATGCTTGATGATTTATAAATATTATAATCTCCTAAACATCTGTGTTTACATTCAAATTTGTTTGCCTAACGAGGAATATAATCATTTAAGGGAGGTAAAGAAAAAGAGCAAATAAAAACAAATTATGTTGAAAATGTAAAGGAATAATAGAAGTGAAAAAAATATGCTGACTGAACAAGGAAAAAAAAACACATGTCTGTCTTGGTTTTAAGCATTGGCATAAAGGGCTTGATGAGAACCTGCTCATTCTACCACTTGCTCTCTATAGAAAATAAGTGAACTGGTCTACATTTTTCAGGTTTTAAGCCATATAACTGGCAAGATAATAACATCCTTTACACAGGCTATAAACATGTTATTATCTAGAAAAAAGGAAAGCGCTTGAAAAATAATTAGAACTCAGTGAATAGTATAGTGTGTAGTTTCAGTGGCAGACACTATACTAGACTTCAGTCTCAACATCCTAAATAAGTCAGGAAGTTTCTTTATCACCTAGCTAAAAAGAGACATTCTACCTTTTGTGAACATTCTTGTTATCAAGAACCTTCATTACTTCATAGGACAGACTAGTTTGTATTCTGAAAACCCAATGCTAGGAAAGTCTTTCCCATTGACTTTTGTCTTTACGTAGTTATAGCTGCCAACTCAGAAAGTACCCTATTGATTGGAGATTATTCCAAATTAATATTTTATACCCTGGAATTTGTCCTCTTCTGAGTAGACTCATAAATATGAAATATACCCTCCAGTTGATTAATTAACTTCTTTATTGTTCCACCAGGGTCAGTTGGTCTTCTTTCTGCTTCATGCTCCACCATTAATAATCATTCCAGGTTTCTGGCTGCTGTTAATAATGATGTAGCTAATTTCATTCTAGGCAACTGAAGCAGTACAATTGTGTTTGAACTAGCAGACTGGATCGAATGGAATAGAGGTTTCAAAAATAAATTTAATCCCTCAAAACAAAAGAGATAGTTTCTTGCTCATCAAGACTATGTCAAGAAATAGGGAAGCTATTCAGTTTAAGTCTGAAGTTCATAATGTAATAGTTTTCTGAATGTTTCAGTTGGAAGTATTGGAAGAATCTGAGATATGATGACATTATCAAAACTTTGTGTTTGAAGTGTTTAAGCAATCTTACTTTCACAGAGTTCACATTAAGAAAGAGAAATAAAGAGATGATGTCCACCGAGATTTGATTTGAAGGGAGAGTACTACTTGTTGAGACATTCATATTTTATTTAATAATATATGACTACTTAATAACCAATGATTTAGGAATTGATTTGAAAAAAAATGGAGTATAGAAACATAAGTTGTTCTAGCACATGAAGAATGCATTAGGAAAGAAAGAACTAAAGGCAATCTTGGATCTTCTCATTTAGGATCCCTCTCATCAGCACCTTGTTCAAATGAACCAATTGATTCTAATCAGATCTCAATAAACTAGCTAATTTCTACAGATGTTTTCAAAATACTTAGTGATTAAGTCCATTCATTCAGATATATATTCCATTTTTGGTATAAATGTTTAAGAGAAAATTTAAAACACATTACTGTGATTTAGCAATTCATGTCTTAGTTTGTTAATGCTGTTCGTGATGGTTTTTCTGTGTTTATTTCTTGATATATAAAACCAGTCAGTCGTTGAGAATCAATTACTATACATCTAAAATTGCTGACAGATGTGGTTTTTGTGATGCAAACTGTGTACATAGTCTACAGGTGAAACCTAAATTTACACAATGTAAAAATGCAAGCTATAACCGATGCTTGCAGGGAAACATATTTTATTGGCTTTCTCAGGTCACCTGGATAATAACCAGGTGAAGAAAAGAATTAAATGGCCAATCATTACATTAGAGCCCCAATTTTCTAATAATGTGGAGGTTTAACTATAGATTCTGCTCCCACTGGATAGCTTGAACATTATTTCTAGAGAGCAAAAAATTCAATATAAATATAATCTATTTTATTTTGCGTTTAAATATACAATTATATCTTATGCATTTAAAATTATGTGAATGTGAAATTAATATAGACAGTGATTTAAATAAAATAAGTGTTTGATTTCATAATCTTTAAAAATATTTGTTCCTTTTAAAATGTGTATAATTTTAACAAATTATTATCTTACAAGATATGAAATATATTAAAGCAGTGTTAAAGATATAGAAAATGTTGATGATATAATTTTTATTTTAATTTTCATCCATTCAAAATTCTGACTAAAAGGATATAAATAATAAGCTTGAGGCAATTAACATTTTCTGAAAATTCATTCATCTCAGTCATAACAAAGTGTACTTGACCAGCTAGTGGTATATAGCTTGTTGTTGATATTTTGGAGTATTATATCAATTTATTTCAATTTGAAAAAAGTTATTAGCATCTATACTGTTTCTGGGTGCCTTTTAAGTCCACACAAAATATTCTATATTCTTATTTTCTTACAATTATTGTTTAAAATGTTCTAATTTTGTTTACTTTATTCTAATAAAGTAGAAAAAGATCAAACATGATACTTAAAAGTCCAGCATAAAATTGGCAACAATATGTAAATATTGCTTGGTTCAGT
The DNA here is from genome assembly GCF_014885135.2 of Alexandromys fortis. Lineage (NCBI taxonomy): Eukaryota > Metazoa > Chordata > Mammalia > Rodentia > Cricetidae > Alexandromys > Alexandromys fortis. The sequence goes on along the minus strand of NW_026067944.1, from coordinate 20,268,003 downwards.
GCTTAGCATTAAATGTAAAAAGAAATAATGTGGTACTCTGCAAGCAACTGAGCAGATACATACTTATAAATCAATATCTATTATTAATCTACCAAAAATATATAACTCCATATATATATGCAATAATGTTATTCTATAGAGGAGAAAAGAAAGCTATCAATCTAGTTAATGTAAGTTGTTTTTATAGTCTAGCAATCATAATTAATAATCTTTACATCTGTTATCTATTTTCTGCCAGCTAATTCTAATGACGCAATAATAAATGAATGAATGAATGAACGAACGAACGAACGAATGAATGAATGAATGAATGAAAAAGTAAGTAAGTAAAGGCACTGACTCTGACGTTTAGGAGATATTACTATAACTATGCTTTGGATATCACCATCATTTAGAGTACAGTAGATATTAATGGTTAAGAACAGCATTATAGACTGGCAGTAGTGGCAGAGAACTTTAGTCCCAGCACTTGGGAGGCAGAGGCAGGTGGTTATCTGGGAGTTCGAGGTCAGCCTGGTCTAGAAGATCTATTTCCAGGACAGGCTCCAAAACTACAGAGAAACCCAGTCTCGAAGAAAAAAAGAAAAAGAACATCATTATAATTTTGAAAAAGAATTAATTTATTCTTTATTGTATTGTTTTGTTAGAGAATAAACAATAGTTTACTGAACAAGTAAAGTAGATATAGCAGAAGAGAACAGAAGAGTAAACTTTTCTACTTACTTTAAAAAATTTGAAGTAGGCCATCAGTTGAGAGAGAGCCTAATCCACACAGCCCCTACCCATTCTCTATGAGTGTATTATAAAGTTAGTTAATTAAATGGAAGACCCAAGGGAGTACTTAGTAATAAAACTAACATCATAATACCTCATATACTACTTGAGAAACAAAAGCCATAAAAATTTACATGTGAGCTAGGAGAAAATGAAGAGGAAAAGACAGATGCTATCAACTGGGGTGCATATCATCATATTAGAGAATTATGGCAAACCTGCCCCCATCCTACTAAGACATTATTAAATGGAATTCTCTTCTGGGTATAAAAAATATGCTTTAAAATGCAATTTAGAGCTGGTCTAATAAAAATGAGCCTTTATATGCTTTTTCCTTTTGCTGTAATTGACTTAGGAATCATTACATATTTCTGAACACAGATTTATACAAACATATTTTTCAGATTCTTCACAGATACTTTATCTTTCCAAGGGTCTTATCAAAGTCATTTCCATACTGAAAACCGAGTGTTCACTGTCTTCTAAAGCTACTGTTAGCCAGTTCTAGGGCTTTCATCCATTACCTCCACTCTCTAGCATACAATTATGGATGCAGCTAATTATGTTTCTAAAAAGAGGCATAGTGCTGTTAGAATTAAAGGAAATAATTTGTGCAAATTGCTCAGTGTAGAATTGTGCACATGCCTGGAGTTAGGCTGGTCCCATTCAAGATTTCCAGTGTATCTTTAATGGCTTCAGGGGATGTACTCTTTCTTTATATGACCAAATGCAAACTCCAGCACAGAATAAAACATATTTTAAAGCCAGGCAATGGTGGCACACGTCTTTAATTCCAACACTCAGGAGTCAGAGGCAGGCGGATCTCTGTGAGTTCGAGGCCAGCCTTGTCTATAAGAGTGAGTTCCAGGACAGGCTCCAAAGCTACACAGAGAAACCCTATCTTGGAAGCCCCCCCCAAAAAAAATTAAGAGAAAGATAAAATTAATCAATAAAAATTAAAAGTAAACCCAGGATGTGGGTGTTTAATATTGTGATAGTCCTTAAAGTGATTAAGAAGACATTTTATCAATAACCAAATATAGTTATGCAATGAAATCAATATCAACTTCTCCAAAAATGTGTTCCTGACACATTCTGTTGACCATTTTTCTCTAACCACTTGTCATGTGTAGCCTAAGTAATAAAGCAAAGGCCACTGTCTTTTGTGTGCTGAAGGTTTTCTTTGTATTTATATTTATTTGTTATTTTATTTTGTTTTATTTTATTTTTGAGACAGGGTTTTTCAGTAGTTATGGAGCCAGTCCTGGAACTCGCTCTGTAGACCAGGCTGGCTAACACACAGAGATCCACCTGCCTCTGCCATTTAAGTGCTGGGATTAAAGGTGTGCATCACTACCTTCTCACAGCATCTATATTTATAAGTATCTATATTGACCAAAATTTACTGCAAAGCTTAGAAAAGTTAACAACTAGTGAGTTCTCTTTATTTCATAATAGAAATAATTCATCTACTTTTTCAAAGCACATATGTGAGTATTGGATTGTTAAGTTACAAATGTACTCTCAGGAAAATTCACCAAGGGAAATATAGTTAGAATAAATTTAGAATCTAGTCACATGAGAAAATGAGGTCTGATGTAAAAATTGTACTCGATATCAATTCTAAAATTTTTCTAAGATATGGAAGAAAGGCTCTTCATTAACTGACAGTTGCATACTCAATCATAAAAATTGTAATATTTACTCTGCCCAACAACAATATATAGAACATCTAGAGCACCCATGCTCTGTGTGAGGCTCCAAGGATACAACTCAAATTGTAGAGCTGTGGCCATTTATATTCTCATAGATTACCAGTTATATATCTGGGAAGAAAATGTAAATTTGAATTAAAAATAATGGATTGGTGGCATGTACAGTCACAGGGTGCCAATGAGGTATAAATGTCTCTGATTCTGAACAAAGGGGTCAAGAAGGCTTCCAGGGCTGGGAGGGTGAAGCAGGATTATTTCTGAAAACGGCAGTCATTATAGAACAGGAAAAGAACTGGGTGCTGAGACCTCAGGCAAAGCTTCAACAGTGGCTGCAGTGACTAGACATGGTTGTAATGTTGGGTCCTTTCTAGCACCCTACAAAGATTAAACAGTTATGGAGCTCTGTATTCACTAGCATGTCTGGGTTTAGAATGAAGAAGAGCTTCACCCCCTTCACTCAGTTTTTGGTTTTCCATGTGCTGAGCCCGTGGAAATGATACAAGTTTATCATAAAGTCTATGCATCTATATTTAATCTTGTACACCTTGGTGGAATAGGTTTCCTGACCACTGTTTTTATCGATCTGGGACAACAAGCCAAATGTGCATATTTTGAACTGATTGCTGAGACCATTCTTTTGAGGCCTGATCTCTTCCCGGTTTTCATTAGTGCTGTACTATTATGCCAGTACTGGCAAACAATGAGACTCACACCATCCATTCAGATGCTGTGTAATAGCATGTGTGATACATTTTGTATAAAGGGACATAGTTGTGACCCATGATTGAGAGCAAGACATTTCAGGAGGTATTTACTGATTAGCATCAAAGCAGTAACTCAAATGAGTACATGAGTATTTATATGAACTGAATCCTGTTTGGAAAGGGTTTTAAAAATTGGGAAACCTGGTTTTGAATTGTCAGGTCAACTGGAATAGTCCTAAATTACCATCTTACTTTATATCCTTTAGTGAAACTTACTTTCATCTCCTGTTTCAAATTCAAACTTCTGACTGTAGCCACTGTATCCTGCCGCAGTCCTCACTCGGATATGAAATATGTACTTGGTGGATGGCTTGAGACCTGTGATGATGACACTGGGGGCCTTGGACCTCGTGGAGGAATAGGTGAGCTGCTCATGCTCCTAGGGACAGAAAAAAAGGAGAGAGGAAATGAGGTGGTGTGACCCTGCCGTTTCCTAGAGACAATCCCCAGTATAACTGAGGAATGAGGCTCTGAATATCATAAATACTGATCTGAAAGAAATGTAAGCATGTATTTCCATAATTTAGCGCTTAGCTGATCAGTGTGATATATTGATATGTCTCTGATTTAGAAATTTATCGATAGGATGGTTACTTGTATTTAACTACACTTGGACCACTGGTGACTTAGACTTCACCTGTGACTTGGGGAATAATAGTGGTCTGACATCATTTTCACACAGAATAGCAGATTTTTTTTTGTCAAAATGGACAAACTGGATTAGACACATTAGCATTAGTGGCGGGAATCATGAATCTACTACACAGCACTCCACCCACAGGTAGTGAGTGCCAAACGCCAGGGCTTTCTATCTGTGGGTGAGAAAAAAAAAAAAAAAAACAGGTTTGAGACTTTTAGGAAGAATCTTCCTAAATTCCTAAATACTTGCATGGATCCATAACTCTGATTCCTTAGAATTTTATCATTAATGTATGAAATTCAATAAATAAAATGATGTATTTCCCTTGAGATACCAGAGTTCACTTTCAGATATGTGCAAGCTACATTGTGATGGTGAGATGGGCTTCAAAATGTGTCCATAGAATATCAATGACAACAGAAAGTAGTGAGAACATACAGTCCCTGTGAAATCGTGGACAGGTCTGGAGCGAGGCTTGGTTCAGTTGCCTGGTATTCGTATTCAACTAATTTACTTCACTTAGGTGAAATGGGCTAACTTTGGTACTCTGAATGACCAGGTGGTCCCAAGACCTTCAAGTGTCCTTTCTTGCTCTTTAAGAACATAACCATTGTTTTCCCGGTCTTTGTAGGGATTTTTCTACACCACTACCTGGTGGTGGGGGAAGAACTAAGCCCTTATTGCTTGGGGTTTATAAATCTTTCCTCTAAGAACTTAAATTTTAATAAGACATTCAAAAGTTTGTCTATTCTGAAATTCTGCAGTCTGAAGTGATCTTCAAGCAAACTCATCAGGTGCTAAAATTATATCACATGTGGACAATTCCACGCATGAGCTTTTAGTGTATGCCAAAGTCAGCATACTGGCACACTAGAAATATTGTATAAAATTGCCTTCAGGCCATACATATAAGAAGTTTAAATGAATTTGTGGCTTAGAATTTGTTACCACCCACAAGATATCTAATGTATATACAAATACCTCCATGTTGAAAAAAGTTCCAGATATGAATTGCCCAGGAATATTAGATAAGGGGTAGCCAATCTATATTTGTACAAACAACATTTCTCAATGCGTGGATCAACATAGTTCAACAGGTCCCAAAATAAATTCTGTTTTTTATAAGTCTAACAGCAAAAATTCCGAGGAAGGCAGGTGTCTTCTAGGGTGTCTAATTGAATGACTCATTTGATGCTAAATCAAATCTGTATTATCAGGACCTCATTTTTAGTTGTCCTAGAAACTATTTTTAAGAGACTTTGTAGACTAAGAAAAGATTATAAAAATCTACACATCTACACATGCAGAGGATGTATCAAAGTTCCGTTTACTTGAGGGTGATGACTTAAGATTTAGAACTATGAGAATGATTTTCTTTATGTTGCTTTGGAGAGAAAAGCTCTTAACAGAGACTTATTAATAAACTTTATGGCTTTATTTTTCAGGACTTTATATACTATATGGTAGTTCAGTGTCTGGATAAAGTAATCAAATTTTCCATCTCTATCTCAAATAATAAAAATTAATTGCAAAATGTCTAAACTATGGCAATATTGCAAATAACAAAACACAGAAATTGGGACCACATACCACACGCACATACACACATATATGCAGTTTTGAAACTAGGAAGTAAGTAGAAATTTATGCATCCAGCAGAGGAGCCAAGGAAACAAAACCAAGTTTATAAATATTGATGGTGATAATCATTTGCTGTAAATTGAAAGCAGGAGTCCGCTGATGTCAAGGCATTTGTAATCAGGGCTTAAGAAGTCCATAGCATAGAGGAATAGAAATGTGCTTGCCACCATATTGTCTCAAGTAGAAACTTGCCAACCATTTAGATTTTTCCAATCTTATGCACAAGAGGAAAGTATTCCACCTTTGATATAATTTCCTACTATAGGTAAGTTTTATTGTGTCTTGAATGCTGCCTTACCACATGAATTGAGGACTACAGGAGGAACTGTAAGGCAATGAAAAGGAATTTAGACTTCTCCCCCGAGACAGATGGTATGGAATGGAAAGTTTACTCTTTTAAATGCAGTCTAACAATTACACAGTCTTTGTCGTTTCACCAAAGCATAGCTAAACAGTAATTTCCTACTTAGTAAGTTACAGAGTCAAGGATGCCTACTGCAGGCGGCTTTTAGGATTTTTTTTCTTTTCTCTCTGATTTGCACAAAATGTTTGCAGTTATATCCCTGGAATAAAAATCGTCAGGAAGTGTGTTTAAATGTAGCCACCTCACTGCCAGCTGCTTGTCAGTTGCCCTTTCTGGTCCCTTGCCACTTATTAGCTTCTAGCGGAATAGAACTCACGAATTGGACTCTTCTTTGTGGCTCCTTTAGACTCGTAGGAAACCCAGTTAGCATTCATCCTCTACAAGCATAGGACATTGTTATGTCAGAACATTGGCTAATTGCTCTTTTGCTGGCATATGAATTCCAAGTCTAAACAGCTGTCATGAGGTAGAGAACATACCTTTGCAAGGGACTATTATATCCCTTGCTCATCCTGGCAGGACGACCTGTGAATATGTTTGATTGCAGCATTTGCATGTGCTTTTCTGGAGTAGCACCATGGTTGTGAATCATAGGATTGCTGGTTGTGTGACAAGAATGTTGTTAACTCTGTAAGAAATCAATTTCACTGTTCCTAAATTTATACTTTGCCATCTTTATTCTGTAGCAAAATTTCATGATCATTACTTTTTTAAGGTATGATTGTTATTTGGTACTTTTTTTCTTTTTTGAAGACAGATTTTGGTCTCATAAGATATCCTAATTATAGCTCCCCCTCCCCCTATTCCCCCTAGTTCTTCTCAAATTTCTTCCTACATAGCTCACCCTGTTTCTCTTTCTCATTAGAAAGCAAACAGAATTCTAAGGTATAATAATAAAAGAAATTATAATAAGATAAAATAAAAAACAACACATCAGAAATGAATAAATCAAACAAATAGAGGGAAAACAGACAAGGAAAAGGCAAAGGAAACAAATATGGATGCAGAATCCCACTTGCTTAGAAATCTCATAAAAACATTAAAGTGAAAATCATAAAACACATGGAAAGGACCTGTTAGGGTAAAAAGAGAGAAGAAAAAGTACAAATTAAATAAACAATAAGATAAAATTTAAAACTGTGTGTGTAAATCCCTGTCAGGGCATTGTGAGACAAGTAACCTACAAAAATGCCCTTGAGTTCATTTTCTGTTGGGCATCTAGTGTAGAACCCCTAGGGATCCAGGCTGTGTGCATGTCTCTTTGGATGCATGTATATCTATCATGCTCATTTGGAGGATTACTTGTGGCCTCCATTCTCTTTGTCTCTTACACTCTTTCTGCCTCCTCTTCCTCAGGGTTCACTGAGTCCTGAGGTGAGGGATTTGGTGAGAGCATTCCATTTAGGGTTCAGAGTTTGAAGGTCTTTCACTCTCTGTACCATGTTCAGATGTGGGTTTCTGCATTTGTTTTCATCTGTAGCAAGTAAAAGCATCTCTGATTATGGCTTAGTAAGTTACTGACCTATGAGTATAGCAGAATGTTAAATGTTATTAGGAGTCATTTTATTGCTTTTGTTTTGTTTCTGTTTTTCTCCAAACAATAGTATTTGGTTTTATCCCAGGTCTCTGTGATATCTAGTTTCAGGTTCTTAGTCACCCTAGCAATGTCAGGAATGGGTTCCATCACACAGAATGGGCCTTAAGGCAAATAAGAGATTCGTTGGCTATTCACACAATTATCCCAGATAATTCATGTTACTTTTTGCAATTCCCAGAAACTTGAAATGCCCTGTAACTTTGTTTCTCCATCTCAATTTTGCATTCTCTCTTAAATCATTTAATATGCACATTTACTATAAATCCTTATCTTCCTTCCACCTACTTTATGTAACTTAGGTTTTAAGTTTAACTTCTTATCTGTTAGTACATGCTTCATATGCACACGCATATGCACATACATACTTTTTAAAGCCAGTTTTGTATTAAGTACTACGTTAGCTATACTCAATATATAATTTTACTAATTTTTCAAAAGAACATTAAGATACACTTTGTGGCAGATTCAGAATTGTTACTTGTAAACTGTATAGGTACAGAATTTATACGGTCTATACCTAAGAATTCATCTCCCTTGGTGGCAATGGCATCGCACCCTGACCTCTGGTCAGTAAGCAGGATACTCATTGCCCAAGTCACTGCCAGTCATGCAGTAATGCATGTTGGTTGCAAGTAAAGCAATTTATAGCTTCTACTTGGATGAGCACAGATAATAGCATCAATTCTGGGGGAAATACTCTTAGTAACAATGAATATTAATATTGTGTTATGAGCATCCTTTCACAAATAAAATCTACACATAGTATCTATTACATAGTGAAGAATAAAAGGTCAGAAAAAATAGTATGAATATAATACATTAATAAATGCAAATTAATTTATGATTCTCGAGAGCTTTTAGCAGTTATTTATAATGTCTTCTCATAGGAAGATTCCAGCGTTCAAATTGAACCTTACCAGGTGCTGAGAATAAAGCCTTTATTGGGAATATAGACTTATTGTTATACCAAAACTTCTATTTTTTAAAATAATGAATTTAGCTTTTTCTTTGTAGGTAGCAATGTTTTGTGGTAACTAAAAATCCAGTCTTACTAGAGCCTGACATAGAATGTGACTGAAAACTGTAACTGAATGAAGAGACAGACTCCACTGCTCAGTCACTTTGTCTACATTTCCCGATAGTCAAATGTAACATACCCTAGCTCCATGGAAAGCCAGACGTAGAGCTCTGGGTTAGACCGCTCCAGTTTTGGATTTGATGTTGACTTTGCTCTGCAACAATCCTTAGCAAGACTTTGGTCTTCTACAAGGCATGTGTTTACACCTTCTCAGATGCATTCACTCTGCAGCATGCTTTGAAGTTCTCACATTTGTAGGGTTCTGGGGCACTACAATCCAAGAGGTCAGCACTGACAGAGTGTTCCTCCAGCTGCTTTACTTTCTCTTCAAGTCTTTGGATCTCATCATATTTCTAAATGACATCATCTTTTTGATTTTAAAATTTAGTGTAAAATTTAAGTTAGCTAGATTAGCTAGATGGATAGTTAACTATAATGCTACTGGCTTTTTCTGCAGACTTACAGAAAAGACAGCTGTCAGTATTCGTAGGAACATGATTTTATATGGTGCTGTACAACTGTCAAGACGTTTATACACACTTTTCTTAGCTCTCAACCCAGGTTTCAGAAGCAAGAAAAATAATAATATTCACTTCTTATTTTATTATGGTAAAATTAACCCAAAACTCTCTACCTCAGTTAATGTAGCCATATATGCTACCCTTATTTTCATTTTCTATTAATTTATTGTGTAAAGAATTTGTAGGTAATATTAAGAAGTCACCTCACTTTGCATGAAACGTGAAAAATTCATATTCGTCCTGAGAAAAGAATTTGTTCAAGAGCTCAAAATCCTGCCTTAGATAGTGTGGTAACTAATGAGCATGCAGTCATGGTGACTTAAAACTATAAGGTAGAGATGACAATTTCACTGCTATTCATGCTCCTGCCTTGTTTTTTTTTTCTTGGTAAAGCTCTTGTTTTACTGACTAGAAGAATGAACCCGTAAATTGCTAGACAAATATAATAAAATTGTTGAAATAGGAGCGGCAGGGCTGCGTCCCCGGCACCCGGCCGCCCGCATGGCTAGTTTATACCCAGAAATAATTACACGGAAACTGTATTCTTTCAAACACTGCCTGGCCTGGCTAGGTCCAGTTTCTTATTGGCTAGCTCTTACATATTGTTCTAACCCATTTCTAATATTCTGTGTAGCCCATGAGCTGGCTTACCAGGGAGGATCTTAACCTGCGTCTGTCTGGAGTGGGAGCATCATGGCTACTCCTCTACTAAGCTTCTTTTTCCCAGTATTCTCTTCTGTCTACTCCGCCTACCTAATTTTCTGTCCTATGAGGGCCGAGGCAGTTTCTTTATTATTACAAGACCCACCTCCATCAGAAAATTAAAAGTGATGGTTTTGCATGGTTTCGTTTGCCATCAACCCTAAGTCTCTTCTATGTCTGTATTCTTCTGTTTGTCTGTCTGTCTTCTTATCTCTCACACACATATACAACATGACTTTTTTTTTTCAGACAAATGAAGAATCATATGTTCTAGTGACATAAAGTTTGAAATAATAAAAATTTGAAAGAATATTATTGCATGAATTGGTACCTACATATCAGAAAAAAATTACATTCTTACTCAAAAGAGAAAGATACCCCTCATGGTTCCAAATCGAGAAGGCATTAATATTAGTTTTAAACTGTGTTCAATGATTACTTTCCAAAGGAGAGTTACACGAGGACTCCAGTCACTTTATTTAGTGGACCGTTTCAAAAAGAGCACCACCTGAGGACTGGAGGGACTCATCAACCCTGCCTGAAAGATGCCTTATGATTTCCTATCATGTCTTTGATGCTGTTGTCTTTCTCTAGTTAAAATAAATTCTCAAATATAAATTCTAAACATATTAAGACATCTCATACAGCTTGGCTTTTCAGTCTCTTCTTGGATTTAATTAGAATGCCAAAAACTCTGGTAAAACTATTGACTCTGAGTGTATTCCATCTCTAAGCTTTTTATAGCACAGAGCCAAATGAGCAGAGTGAAGTAGAAGTCTGAATGTGTAGCTGCTCTGTCAAATGGAAATCATCACAAAGAAGTAGATGCTATAAAAGATCATTTATGTTCTTGTGTCAGTTGCCTTGATTAGACCTACGTGTTAATCTATTCATCTTTTAAAGTTCTCTGAAGAGAAAGAAACTTATTCGACTCAAAACAATCAATATAGTATATAGAAAATGTCCTTCTAAATCACAACTTAGTTATTTGCTGGAATAAGCCCAATAATTTGTGTAGAGGATGGATGACAATTCTGCTGATATTGAGCTATAGGAAACTATCATTCATTCTTACTGAGAAAGAGTCAACTTGGAAAACTTTAGAATTAGTTAATATATGTTTATTTAGGTAGCTAAAATACAATTTTTAGTATACATAGGCAGTAGCAAATAAAAAAATCATTTATCAAAACAGGATCCCCAAATAGTTAACTATATGGCAAAAATAAAAAAAAAATATTTTAAAAT
>NW_026067944.1:20247383-20256394 GCF_014885135.2 Alexandromys fortis | reverse complement strand
CCCTGATTGTTCTTTGGGCTGACGAGGGAGGGGGACTTGATTGGGGGAGGGGGAGGGAAAGGGGAGGCGGTGGTGGGGAAGAGACAGAAATCTTTAATAAATAAATAAAAAAAACAAAAAAAGACAAAACATCAATAAAGTGACTTCTAAAAATAAAATAAATAAGTAACTTAATAAAAATTAAAATTCTTATTTAAAAAACAAAACAAAACAAAAAAAACCAGAAACATACTTGGAGTTTCATAATTATTGGAACCACATTAAATTGTGTTGTTAATGAAACTGTATCTGATTTAGTTGTTTGTTAGAAAGTTAACTTTTGTTCTTTTGTGCTATCTGTATCAATTTGGCTATATGCTTTTCTTTCTAATATCTCTAAACTTTTAGTGAACTACCATTTTATTCCTAAATAAACTGACCTGTTAGTACTTGTTCAGGATACAGCAGCATTACACTGCTAAACAAAAAAAATGTTGGAATTAATGACAATTTAACTAAAAATTAAATCAATTTTTTGTAAGCGAACGTATCTTTTTTTTGTTCCTGATCTCTGGTTATGATATGTGGGATTCGTTATATCTATTCTATTGTAAAACTTTCTTTCATTGGAATGGCCTAGAATGAAACCTTCATGAGAATCCCATATTCTATGGTAATATAAGTGAAATCAGCAATTCTGGTGGTAGATATTTGACCTGTTCCATATGTACTCAAACTACCACAGCCCAGCAGAAGGTGACAGAGTTGGTTCACTATTTCAGAGATAAGAGCAAGGTAAAAGAACTGTAGGTTTGTTCTCCTGGGTGACTGGCCCTGTAATCAAGAGCCAGAGAAAAACACTTCCCCTTTCTGGTTGCATAGGTTGAGAGATCAAACTCTGCCTTGCATTCTGCATGTTGATCTTCTTATCAACAAAATTCACGGTTGGATTTCATAGCTGTCAAACAGCAATGACAAAACTGCTTCCTTTCCTCTCATTGTTTAAATTGTGTAAGAAGTTATTCCTGACTTGAAGAGAAATGGGGGTGGGTTTGTAGGAGGTGGTAGGGAAGGAAGGGGTTAAGTTAATTGCACGTGAGAAGTCAGTAGAGTGCTCTGAAATGCTTTTTCTTCTATGATAAAAAATTTAAAATATGCACAAGAAAACTGTAGTTATTTTAAATACACAGTGCTTTCTGGCTACACTTGACAAATGTCATTTAGTGTATGGTAGCTGTAATTTACTACAATCAACTCTTGATTACCCCCAGTAATCAAAAATAGAAGACCATAAATCACTGTGAAATGCATGCATGTCCTTTTTTTCATATATTTTTTCCAATGTGTATCATGATTCATGTAAAATGAAAGCACATACTTTCTCAGTACACTAACTATTCAGTAATAGGAAATGGCTTATTGGTCTTAAAGCAGATACTAAAAATTGGTTGAACACACACACTCACACACATATATGATTAAATAAAATTAATGGTAAGTTTTTCTGCTAGGGATATGGTTAAATTATTATAGCGTGACTACAAAATATTAGCACTAGGAATGGACTAATAAAGTCATTCCATACTTGAAGTTGGGATGTGTAGACAAAGAGTTAAACTTGTTGTAATAATACCATGAAATGCAAAAGTGTAAAAGTCATTTTAGAACCCAGGGACTATCTAACATAGCTTTCTTTTTTTAAGAGCACTTGCCAATAGTGAGTCAAATCAAATCATAAAAGCATTTATATGATGGAGGAGGGTCATCTTTCTATCTGTTGTTTCATTGGTTAAGTAATAAAGAAACTGCTTGGCCTCTGATGGGACAGAAAATTAGGTAGGTGGAGTAGACAGAACAGAATGCTGGGAGAAAGAAGCTGAGTCAGGAGTCGCCATGATTCTCCCACTCCAGACAGACACGGGTTAAGATCTTCCCTGGTAAGCCATTTCGTATTAGAAATGGGTTAGATCAATATGTAAGAGCTAGCCAATAAGAGGCTGGAACTAATGGGCCAGGCAGTATTTAAAAGAATACAGTTTCCATGTAATTATTTCCGGCATAAGCTAGCCATGCGGGCAGCCAGGTGCCGGGGACCCAGCCCCGCTGCTCCTATTTCAACAATAATTTGAAACAACAGAAAGATGACCCTCCTCCATCATTTCCCCCTTTTCTGTTTAAACAAAAAAGTAAGGCTTCTTTAAACTTTAACATAGTAAAATTACATATAGCAAAACAGTTATTAAGCAAGAATCACAGTTACAATATTTATATCTATTTCATCTTTTATCCTAACTAAGGAAAACTGTAACTATAACTAACCATTCTTCACGTATATTTTCACCACTTCAAACTGAATCCTAGGCACAGAATAGAGCTAGCTATCATGAGGAGTTTACCCAAGTATGGGTGAGAAAACCATTCCATTTTTTGAATTTCCCTTTAAACGCTTAAATAATCATTAAGTTATTGTAGCAATCTAAATTTCAGTGCCATCACCTAATGTTAACCTATCAGGGGCCTCCGAGTGCCGTCCCCAGGGTCCCCTCAGGGTTCAGAAAGAAGGCTCACAGCAAGGGTGGGACTTAGAAGGATATGAGAGCAAAATGAACTTTCCACTACTTACACTCTTATATCAGTTTCTTTAAGCTTCTGCTGCTCTCCTCTTGTTTTGTAAAGTTTTCAGTTTATATACACGCAAAACAAAGGTATTTCTCTGAGCTTGGATATCCCTTTATGTTTGAAGATCCCAAAGTCTATATGAAAAACTTCTTTTCTGACTCTATGTTCTGCTAAATGAAAGTTAACTGTAGGGAGATGTCTTCTAATGTATTTCAGGGAACAGAATGGAGATATGGCTGTGGGAACCAAGGTTTCCGGCTACGTGACTAAATTCTCCCACTGGAGGTCTCACAAGGTGGGGGAAGCCATCCACTAAATAAAAGAACAAGGCAAACTTTGAAATTTCCATAGTACTTGTGGGACAAATACATCTAGTTATGAAGCAAGTCCATATATATATATAATTATCATATGTTATATATATGATATTATATAGCTAAATGAAAATTCATCCTCCTGACTACTCATAGATATACGTGCCCATAAGACTAAGATACAAACATAAAATTACATATACACATTACATGATATTATAGAGCAGAATGTAGATACTGGGGAGACACCAAGCTGCTTCAGGAAAAGTGAGCATCAGCTTTCAGATTCGATGGTCCTACAGACCTTATCTGGACAGAATTAATTGTCCATCAGATAACCAGGCCTCTGGTAGGCTGGCATATTAACACTAGTTGCCACCTACTTTTCATGGGCCTGACAGTAACCCAAAAGAGAGATGAGGAATATAATTTTTGTACTAATATTTCATCACAGTCAAGTAATACTGAGAGCAGGAGATGTGGTCTTCCCCAGGGAAGACCAATTACCTGTCCAGTGCCAAATGGGCAGCAGAAACTGTACATGTAAATAACATTATACAAATTCAATAAGTTCTATTTATAAATATCTGGATTGAAATTGCATATATACATATATGCATAAAATAATTTATAAAAAACTGAAGCCATGAATTGAAAGAAAGTCGGGAAAGGGTATATAGTAAGGTTTGGAGCAGAGGAAGGAAAAGAAGAAATGTTATAATTAAAATACTATCTCAAAAATATGAAAAAAAGTCATTCATATGTCATCAAGTAGCCAATTTGTTTTCTTGGGAATATTGTGATGAACATCTAGGACTTTACTTTCAAAACTGAAAAATCAATAGTTATTCTAAGTGTGGTTGTATACACCTTTAATCCCAGCTCTTGGGAGGCAGAGGAGGCAGATAGATCTCTATGAGTTCAAGGTCAGTGCGGGCTATATAGCAAGTTCCAGATAAGTCAGTGCTACAAAAAGTGACTCTTTCTCAAATAAACAAACAAATAAATAAATAACCCAACTATTTGTGTCATAATAGCTCAGTACATATTTTAATATTATACAATGTCCTGGGAACTTCCCTAGTTTCAGGTTTTTTGCTAGACCCATAATGATTACCTCAATCAAAACATCTCTTTCCTTGCTCTTTCTCTGTCTGTCTTTCTCCCATCTCAGCCACAAGGATGACCCCAACTAAGACCTCAAGCAGTAGTGGAATGGGTACATGAACTGTCCTTCTCCTGTATTCAGATTGATGAATACCTTAATTGTCATTATAGAACTTTTTCATTCAGTAACTGAAAGAAGCAGATGCAGAGATCCACAGCTAACACTGGACCAAGCTTCCAGAGCATCATTGTGAGAGGGAGGAGCAGTAATATGAACAAAGTAGTCAAGAACATGATGGTGATATCTACAGAAACAGCTAGCCCAAGCTAGTGGGAGCTCACCTCTCCAGACTGACACTGGGGTAGCTTGCATAGGTCCAAACTAGGCCCTCTGAATGTGGGTGACAGTTGTGTAGCTGGAGCAGTCTGTGGGACCACTGACAATGGGACCAGAATTTATCCCTAGTGCTTGAACAGGCTTTTTGGAGCTCATTCTCTTTGGAGGGATACCTTGCTAAGCCTAGATACAGGAGGGAGAGCCTTGGTCCTGCCTCAGAGTGATGGGCCAGACTTTGATGACTCCCCATGAGAAGCCTTACTCTCCCTGAGGTGTGGATGGGGGCTGGAGTGGGTGGAAGGTAGGCAGAGTGGGAAAAGGGGAGGGAGAGGAAACTGGGATTAGTATGTAAAATGAAAAAAATATTGTTTAAAATAAAATATTCAGATTAAATTTCCCACTGGTCTTGGTGTTAGCTTTCATATGGATGAGATAATGATTTTCTTCTGTCCTATGTTATACATAATTATGAAGATATGTAAGCAAAACGAAATGTTTAAGTCTGCACACATACTTTTTCACAGAGAAAAGTTCCTTCACTGCAAAATTCTTTACTATATTTTATTAAGTGTGTATTATGGACAAATAATAAGATTAAACTTATTATTTTATTGATTTATATATTTATTATTTATATATTTCTCCCATCTCTTTTCCCTCATGAATGCCTTCCTGCCCTCCTGCAAATTATACATAAAATATACATATACATAATAATAAATAGCATACATATGTATATATATTCCTACATATAACCTATTCAGTCCATACATGTTACTTGTATGTATCTTTCCAGGACTATTTGGCACTGGAATACTAATTGGTGTGCTTTTTCCTGGGGAAGACCGTCTCTCCCTCCCCCAACTTTCCTAAGTTGCATATAGTTATTTGTGTAGGATTGATGATTTGGGGAAATTTCTCCATTTTTTATAGATGGCTGAGGTCATTCATTGCTAAAGATTTGAATTATTTATCAACATTTCAAAATCAAAATGTAGGTGATAAGAATAAATGTACTGATAGAATAAAACAGGAATAGAAATGTCATGGAACAAAACATTTAAATAATTCACATATATTAGACTACTGAGGATAAATGAAATGATTTTATTTGAAAGTTGAAATTCCAATTTAAGGATTACACTAAATTTTAACTAAATATGTTGAAAGTTTAGGAATTCCTACAGACAGTAGTAGTTGAGATCATATTGAAAATAGCTACATAAAAGCTAGATAAAAAATTTTATTTTAAAAATTAGTATAAGTTAGCAATAAGTGTCAAAGAGAGAAAAATACATTAAGCATTTTAGAAACATTAACATGCATATCTGGATTTTCTCAAGTATAAATGTTACAGCAAATGTCAAAGTGAACATTTGCAAAGTTAAATCATTGCAACAATGTGGCAGAATTGAATGGTCCTTTCATTAATTCTACCAAACCATGGGATGTAAACATTTTTAAAAGCAAAACTAGAGAAATATTATATGTAAAAAAGAGCAGCTCTGTTTGTGATGTCAGTGTTGATAGGATAGAAATAGACAGTGCAAGATAACAGAAAACAACAATGAAAATTAAATAAATACAGTAGTACAAGACTGCCTTTAAGTATGTTTAGGTTGCTATTTCTAGAAGAATTAAAGTAAGATAAAATGGACATGACTGTATCAGAATGGAATAGAGTTACAGTGAAATATAAGAAATACTTCAATGAAGAGTTTCCATTGAATGACAGATTTGTAAATACAGACCATCACAGTTTTCTAAATCAGTTACAAAATATGTTGTCATGTGACATACTTTTTACATGAGAAAAGAAGGCAGAAATTCATTTAAATAGAGATGCAAGCATGAGAGTTTTTAAGCATTATTTATTTACTTTGCATGTGTCTGGTGTGGGGGCATTCAAAAGGATTGAGCCAATGTGTATCCTGATAAAAAATGTTTATAAATTTTTGTCTTCAACAGTCTCACAATACTGAGATGTATCGAACCATAATGCATCTGAAGTGATTCTAAATGGGATTATCCTTGCTGCCACTAATGAAATATCTGTATTGCTAATGGAAACTTTTGTTGCATAGAAGTTAAATTTGAGTTAGTGGACGGGACTGTATTGATCACTTAGTAGAGACTTGAATCTCTATCTATAATACCTATTTGTAGGTAGAATTTCAATACTAAGAGATTGCTTCAGGTGATAGAATCTCTTTAGAAGTCAGTTATTTTGGTTCCAGGCCAAGAAGCTCTACCTGTGGACAAAAGCACTTGATGATTATGAATGCAGTTCTCAGTAGGACATAAAGATATTCCTCGGATAGTCCGTATGTCAGGAGCCGAGGACTGAGTGTCTGACAGCTATCATGCTGAACATGAGCAGCTAAAATGACCTCGATTTCTGTGCTAAGAAACAATTGAAGTTTTTAGATGGTATGAATGGTGTATTTTAAATTTGCTATTTAATTTTAGACATTGTTTTCTTTGGAGCTAAAGCTGGTCTTGAGCTAGTAACCCCCTGTTTTAGCTTCTTGGTCTCCGAGATTACAAGCCTTTTCTATGACTTTGGATTCATAATGGCCTTTAAAAATATGAATTTATTGAATATGCTAAAATAAAACTATCATCCTGTATCATTCACTAACTAGGAAATTATCTAAGTGTTGTGTGCAGCAGGAGTTTTTGTATCTCTGGACATTCAGACTTTCCTAAATTAGAGGGGACAGAAATACTTAATTCATTCACCTGCTGTATTTATCTACAAAAATCACAAGCAACAAGGGACATGTGATTGCTTTGATTGCCTTATTTAAATGTCCTTGTGTGAAAAGGATCAAATGCAGGTTCTGGGAACTCTTGTCTTTGCCAACTGAAACTTAGCCAAAACCAATTTAGACTGCATCCAGCCATGAAAAACTGCAGAATGCTTCTTTAGAAAAATTTTTATGTTTTCTAATTATACATCTGTGAGTTTCTCGGAGTTAAATATGAAAAATCCAAATATTATAATTCTTACTTTTTCCCTGAGAAAATGTTGGTATATCTGATAGTAACCACTTGCTTACCAATGTAAATATATATGAGAATTAACTTTAAAAATATAGGTAAATCAGGACAACAAAAAGTGAAGAATGAAAATCTAGGTTACCTCAAAAAGTGTAAGGTAACTTTCAATATGGTTAAAACCAATGATTAAAAAATATCTTTTGAAGCATTAGAACCCTTATAATAATCAAGCAGTTTTCGAATTTTCCACTTATATTTTCATATAAATGGATAGCTGTCTTTTATTCTTGTTTTTCTTTTCCCTAAAATCTCAGATCAGCGTGCATTCTACAAGGTCACTGCAAATACATGATATTAAAACACAGCCAAATTCTTTAGTAACATAAATGTTTTTATGAGCAGCAGGTGTATTCTTTGAAAGGCTGTAAAGCTATTAACAGCTCAGTAAGGAGTACATAATAATAGGCTGTTAACGCAGCCTCCCTTGCAGGAATACTGAGGAAGGACACTTTTGAAACCATTAAGACAACTGGATTTTTAAGAGTATCAGATATGGATGCTTTATATCATTAAAGTAATGAATTTAATTTTCTTAATATAAATATGCTCATCCAAAAGAATTTTTGACTCTTCTGAATAAAATTCAAATTTTAATTTTGAGGCTAAATATGTTCTAGTAGTAAGTACTTGAAAGTAAATTGTTACATTTCTTTAATTATTTTTTGAAAAGTCCCATGGTGTAGGGCTGATTACAGAAAAGTTATAGTAATTAGCACTTGTGTTGTCCATCTAGTAGTTCAGTCAACCTACTTCTCCCAACAGCTGAATGAATGAATGTTCAGGATCTGCTATGTTATGTGATATGCTAGTTGCTCACTATGAAGAAATTATTATGCCTGATCTTATTTTCTTTCTATCACCTCCAGATATGTCCATAAAAAATGAAAGAATGGGTTTACTGGTTTAGTAGAGTAGTAGAGTGTTTTCTTTCATTGTTGGAATACTCATTAAGCTAAAAAAAAATGTGTACTGTGAGTGTGTTTGTCTGTTTGTGTGTGTGTTTAGAACAGAGGATGGCACTGAGTGTTTCACTCAACCACTTTTCATTTGAGAACAAGTTCTGTTCCTGAACGTAGGGTTCATGGATTGACTAGGCAGGCCAGCAATCACGGTTTGGCAATCTTCCTATTCTTTCCACAACTGGCTGTTTCTAAATGTGGGTCTGGGATCAAACTCAGTGCTCATGATTGCGCAGCAAATACTTTACCAACGGAGCCACCTCTCAAGCTTTCATTAATGTATTTAAATTTTCTTTAAAATTTAAGTAGGGAGGACATATAAAATGTTTTTTGGTCATGTATTATTTGTTAGAGATAGAGGGGTTTTTTTTTGTACATATAATGAGGTAAATCTATTCTGTCTGCTATGGTTAATATAAGTATACACCCAAACTTTGTATAATAGCTTAGACCCCTTATACTGAAATCCCTGGGCAGTAGGATTAGAAGATGTTATCTTTCTTCGAAGATGTTATTGTACTTCAAATGATTAGCTATATTGAGAGGGTTTTAGGCCATTGAGATCTGCCATTTAAATGGACTGCGTGACCTGAGAGTAACCCCCTCTCTTTCTTGTCTGTCTGTCTGTCTGTC
>NW_026067944.1:20245684-20246781 GCF_014885135.2 Alexandromys fortis | reverse complement strand
AATCAGTTTGGATAATAAGAATCCCACGTTTAGACTTTTTAGTTTGAGTTAGATATAAATCCATAATATCTTAAAATTAATAAAACCAGAACCTAATTATCTTCCTTTAGTTTTTTTCTTCTATTTGATTGTTGCTTTAAATCTGTACTTCAATTAATTAAAGGAATGTATTTGAATACCAAAGTTACTTAACAAAAATCTATATAGAGTGATTTATTTCAGTTTTGAAGATAATTTCTCTCATAGTCATTATGAAAGTAAAATCAAAGGATTCAGAAAAATAAGAGACATGCATAATTTTAAATATTTTTCTGTCGATAAAAGTATAATTTATGATCCTAGAGAAGCTAAATAAGAAGGTGAACCCAAAGGAAAACACATAGTCACCCACAAGATTGATGGGCAAAAACTGGGAACTTGGGATGAGGTGGCATGGGGCCAAGGGGAAATGGGGAGAGAAACGTGAGAAGGGGAGATTGGGGGGAGCTTGGGGGAATGGGATGGTTGGGATAAAGGAAGGGTGGACACGGGAGCAGAGAAATATATATCCTAATTAAGGGAGCCATCTTAGGGTTGGCAAGAGACTTGACTCTAGAGGGGCTCGCAGGTGTCCAGGGAGAATATCCCCAGCGAGTACCTTGAGCAACTGAGCAGAGGGGATCTGAAATGACCCTATCCTATAGCCATACTGATGAATATCTTACATATCACCTTAGAACCTTCATCTGGGGATGGATCGAGATAGAGACAGAGACCCAAATTGGGGCACCGGACTAAGCTCTTAAGATCCAAATGAGGAGCAGAAGGAGGGAGAACATGAGCAAGGAAGTCAGTTCACAAGGGGTGCACCCACCCGCTGTGACAGTGGATCTGATCTATTAGAAGCTCATCAAGGCCAGCGGGACTGGGACTGAATAAGCATGGGATGAAACCCGACTCCCTGAATGTGGCGGACAATGAAAGCTGATGAGAAGCCAAGGACAATGGCACTAGGTTTCGATCCTAATACATGAACTGGCTGTGTGGGAGCCTAGCCCATTTGGATGCTCACCTTCCTGGTCCTGGATAGAAGTGGGAGGACCTTGGACTTCCCGCAG
>NW_026067944.1:20201602-20240159 GCF_014885135.2 Alexandromys fortis | reverse complement strand
AAATGGGAAACGGGGAGGAAGTGGTAATTTAAAAAATTAATAAAAAATAAATAAAAATACTTATAAAAAAGTATGAAGGAGTTATACTATATATGTTTTTATAATTTGTTCACTCTTCAGCAATAAAGTTAATATTAAAGTAGCATTTGCTGAGTTTTCCATAGACTCTCCCCTCACCCCTTCAATATTCCTCCAAGATCCCCATGCTCCCAATTTACTCAAGAGATCTTGTCTTTTTCTACTTTCTACTTCCCACGTAGATTAGATCTATGTAAGTTCTCTGGGATTGTGGTTTGTAGGCTGGCTTTCTTTGCTTTACATTTAAAAAAACACCTATGAGTGAGTACATGTGATAATTGTCTTGTGTGTCTGGGTTACCTCACTCAAAATAATATTTTCTAGCTCCATCCATATTTCCTACAAAATTAAAGCTGTCATTATGTTTTTCTGCTGTGTATTACTCCATACACATGTGATACATGTGTAAATGTATCACATATTTCCTTATCCATTCTTCAGTTGAGGGGCATTTAGGTTGTTTCCAGTTTCTGGCTATGACAAACAAAGCTGCTATGAACATAGTTGAGCACATGTCCTTGTGACACGATTGAGCATCCTTTGGATATATATCCAAGCGTGGTATTACTGGGTTTTGAGGAAGGTTTTTTTTTTTTTTCCCAATTTTGTGAGAAATTGCAACACTGACATCCAAAGGGGCTGTACCAGCTTGCATTCCCATCATCAGTGCAGAAGTGTTCCCTTTACCCCACAACCTCTCCAGCATAAACTGTCATCAGTGTTTTTGATCTTGGCCATTCTTACAGGTGTAAGATGGAATCTAAGAGTTGTTTTGATTTGCATGTCTCTGATGACTAAGGATGTTGAATACTTCCTTAAGTGTCTTTCAGCCATTTTAGATTCCCCTGTTGAGAGTTCTCTGTTTAGGTCTGTCCTCCATTTTTTTAAATTGGATTATGTGTTCTTTTGATGACCAATTTCTTGAGTTCTTTGTATATTTTGGTGATCAGACCTCTGTCTGATGTTTCTCTCATTGTTTGTGCTGCTGGGGTTATATTTAGGAAGTGGTCTCCTGTGCCAATGTGTTCAAGTGTACGTTTCACTTTTTCTTCTATAAGGTTCAGTGTGGCTGGTTTTATGTTAAGATCTTTGATCCATTTAGACTTGAGTTTTGTGCACAGTGATATATATATAATGTCTATTTTCATTCTTTAACGTGTTGATATCCAGTTACTTCTTATTTCTTATATCATGCTTTGGAGTTTTTTTCTTCTTACTGAAACCTGGTCTTTTAGGATAGGTTTTTCTAGTAACAGATTCTCTCTTTTAGTTTATCTCTAAACATCTTTATTCTACTCCTGTTCTAAAAAAAAAAATTGCAGAATAGAGATTTCTGGGTTGATAAATGCTTTCTATCAAAAAGTTTGAAGGTGATATTTTTCAGTTTTCCATTGTGTGAGAAACCTATTGTAAGTCTGCCATTCTTTGCCAATGGTGTCTTCTTAATGCCTCACTAGCTTTAAAACTTTCATCATTTTTCTATTTACTTTATATTTTGCAAATCTAAAATAAATGTTCACGTATGAACTCATTTTGGATATTTCACACTTGTGAATTTACTGCTTGCTGAAAATGTGCAGCCACTTTGTGTAGACATTTGTTCTTCTTAATTCTTTGTCCATGGGTGAAACTTGGTGTCTTAACTGTGCAATTGTGTTGTTCACGTCACTTTACATCTCTCTTTGTACTCAAGTTCAGGTGTGATTTTCAGGTACACACCTTATTTTATATAATTTTTAGTTTTTCTTTTTTCTGGACATCCCAGTATTATTTTATTATAATATATACCTGATGAATACAAACATGCATATATGCATATATACACTTATGCAAAAGAACCATTCTCTTTCAAAAGTTCCATTTAACCAAATTTGCCTATTATTGCCCTTGTTCCCTTCATGATTGCATTTATTCTCTTATATATTCCACACATTTTCCTGTGTGTGATAGTTCAGAATAAATCTGTTGCAGATTATTCATGCTGACTCTATCTTTTCTTCTAACACTCTCAACTCTTTGAATGCAATATTATTGCCAGACCATAATCTTCAGTGTATTTGAGTTCTTAACTTTGAAAAGGGTCTCCTTTAGAAATGGTTTGTTTCAATGTCTGTAGGATGTGGCTGAAATAGCCCATTTCACACATTCCTTGTCGAGGGCCCCAAACTCTTCTCTTATCCCATCAATAATGAGCTTACAGCATTAAGAAACCATCTTTAAGAGAGCCCAGTGTAGCAGATTGACCACTCTCGCTCCCCTAAACTAGGTGTGTGTGTGTGTGTGTGTGTGTATCTTTCTTATGAGAAAGGAAAATTAGTGAAATTATGCTCTTATTTTTGTGAGACTAAAATTTCCTTCAAGAAAAACTGTATCCATACCTAGTAATTTTTCAAAGGATGATTTTTGCAAAGGATGAACAAAATTGATAGCTTATAACCATTCTAGAAACCAAGACTACTTTGTTCTAACCATGTCTTATGCAACTTTTTTTCAATAAAAAAAAAGAATAAAGAAAAGAAGAGATTTCTGAATGAGTAATTAATGCAATCATAAATTCTCAGATTTCATTCTCAATGTGTCAGTCAAGGTCCTCATTGCGGAGCTGCAAATATGAACAAAGGACTCACAATCTAGCATCAAGGGACGGAAAACAATCAGAGACAAAGGGCTACTGTAAAGTCAAATTCCCTTAGTGCCTGAAAAATTGTTACTAAGCTAATGATACATATATTTAAGGTTTTAAAATTTAAATATTTTATTTAAAGAAGCATGGAAACTATGTATGTGTAAGATGCATATGTGAATATAAACATAAATTTCCTAGAGAGTTTTACCATTGGAAATAATGAAGCATTTTGATTCATTCTAAACTACATACTTTTGAAAAATAAAATTTGTGAATGAATTGTACCATTGGATAATTGTGGTTTTAAAAGAAAGATTTACAAAACCCTATTGGATTTAAAGTGCAAAACAAGTAAATAAAGTTTAAAGCTAATTATCTTCCTGAGTAACAGAGGAGGTAAATTTAATTTACTATTATCTTGGTATTAAAGAAATAAAAATATGAAGATATTTTATAATCATAAATATCAAGAAATGTTTAATAAATTAATTATAACTTAGGCTTACTTAGCAACATTTACAATTTCAATAGCAACGTTAATATGAATCGACATTGAAAACTCACTATATATTTACATGGACATTTCAATGAGTGAAGGACAGAAGGAATGGTCTACTTTGCTTGACTTCTTTTACACATATGTCAGCCCCATCCCTCCTGTCATTGAACCACTAGACCCTTTTGTTTTTTTGAACTTGTCATGTTCCACCTGGCTTGAGTGTTCACCCTCGCCTCCCCTTTACCTGAAATGACCCTTTTCTATTTTGTTTCAGTTGTTAATATTAAATACCTCACTATCTTGGGTTGGTATCTAAGCCAAAAATGAAAATGTTTCACCTCTTTAATTATTTAAAGTTTTGTCCACAGAGGATTTTTAATATAGAAATACATTTCACTTTAAATTTGGATATAGATTTAGATTGCAAAGGAGTCTTAGCTTTAATTTTCAAGGGACAGCATGGCATGAAGAAAGGAATTCTGGGTCTGCTATAGAGAACAAAGATGCTTAGCTTTTAATATGGTACATAGAGCACCTTTCAGTTTCTTGCTCTTTCTATTCCCATATTTGTCCTTTTTCTCTATAGAAAGAAAATTTGAATGTAGTATAACATTTATTTATAATAGTAAAATGATGCATTTGTTTCAGATTTCCGTATTTTATTGATGGTAATACTTTGATAAAAATATAGCTTTGGAAACTCAAAGAAATTAGGTGAAATTGAGAATAACAGACTTATTGCTTGACAATGAGTTCTATAACATAAAAATTAGAAAATTAGATTTTTCTTTTTACTCAAGACTTGAGTTGGAAAACTGAAATTCCTTAAAATAATGACCATTGGATGAATCAGGAGAAAATAACTTCATCTAATATATTTTTTTCAAGGTTAATTTTTTTTATTTTTTATTAAAAATTTCTGCCTCCTCCCGCCTCTGCCTCCCATTTCCCTCACCTTCTCCTACTCACCTCCCCCTCTCTCTCTACCCAAAGAGCAGTCAGGGTTCCCTGCCCTGTGGGAAGTCCAA
Organism: Alexandromys fortis; assembly: GCF_014885135.2. Taxonomy (NCBI): domain Eukaryota; kingdom Metazoa; phylum Chordata; class Mammalia; order Rodentia; family Cricetidae; genus Alexandromys; species Alexandromys fortis. The sequence goes on along the minus strand of NW_026067944.1, from coordinate 20,235,928 downwards.
GGTCCTCCCCCCTCCATCCAGGTCTAAAAAGGTGAGCATCCAAACAGCCTAGGCTCCCACAAAGCCAGTATATGCAGTAGGATCAAAACCCAGTGCCATTGTTCTTGGCTTCTCAGCAGCCCTCATTGTCTGCCATGTTCAGAGAGTCTGGTTTTTGAAGGTAGAATACAGGTATATACTTGAATTTCAAACTTGAGAGCAATTTTTTCCCAAGGGACTTCAATGATGTGTTACAGGTATTTTTTGTATGATCATCTAACTTAAAAAGGGACAGAAATAAGACTGTGTACATGGATATGATTCAAAACACCCACTTTATAGAAGATAATAGAAGTAAATAAAAATTCTCCGCAAACCCCGGATTTTATTTGGTGTTGGGAACTGCAGACCACCAGACCCTGAATTTCCTGTAAACAACCTGTTATGCTTGCAGCTGCTCTGTTTCTCTGTCTGTTTGTGTATGTGTTTAAATCTCCAGTCCCTTGCCCGGCTCGTAAATGGTCCCATAGTGCAGGTGCTGCACTACAGATGTAGTACTGCAGGACACATAGTAGCGCAGACAGTACAAGTGGAGGCCCCCAGAGAGATTAATAACTAGGGAGATGCTGAGAGATCACCCTCGGGAATAGTGAGGGTGGATTGAAGATGGGTATGTGGTTTCTATGTGTGTTTTTCATCCCCAGACTTCTGCCTGATAGTGGTTCCACATGGTACAGGCACAACTGAGATCAGGAACTAGAGGCTCTCCAGAAAGCTGGTAGGCAGAAAAGTAATAAAGAGGAAACTAATAAAGAGGAGGTGGGAGGGTGAATTGAAGGCCTCAAAAAGAATAGAAGAAAAAGAGTACGTTTAAAAGAGACAGTATAGACAATCAGATTAAAAGGAGTGGAGAAATAATAAGCCATGAAAGGATGGAGTGTGTAGACAAAAATAATAAGTATTTAAAGAAACAGTGTATAGACAGTCAGATTAAAAGAAGAAATAATGAGCACAAAAAGATGGAATGTGCACAGAGAGTTTGGATTGTGTATGTGTTTTTCATCCCCAGAGATGCACTGAGGGACACCCTCCAGAAGTCTGGCCAGTAAGAAAGTAATAATGAGTTGCAGACTACTTCCCACTTTCTCTTCTATCAGGTTCAGTGTGGTCAGATTAATATTGAGGTCTTTAATCCATTTGGATTTGAGTTTTGTACATGGTGATAGATATGGATCTATTTTTATTCCTCTACAGGTTGACATCCAGTTATGCCAGCACCATTTGTTAAAGATGCTTTCTTTCTTCCATTGTATAATTTTACCTTCTTTGTTGAAAATCAGGTGTTCATAGGTTTGTGGATTAATATCCGGGTTTTCGATTTGATTCCATTGTTCAACCTCTATGTTTTTGTGCCAATACTGTTTTCATTACTGTAGTTCTGTAATAGAGTTTGAAGTTGTTCCTTGGGCAGCAGAGGAGAGGGTGCCTGAACTGGCCTTATCCCATAGCCACACTGATGAATATCTTGCATATCACCATAGAACCTTTATCTGGCGATGGATGGAGATAGAGACAGAGACCCACATTGGATCACTGGACTGAGCTCCCAAGGTCCAAAGGAGGAACAGAGGGAGGGAGAACATGAGCAAAGAAGTCAGGATGTCGAGGGGTGCATCCCTTCCGGGGGCGGTGTGAATGATCTAATGGGAGCTCACCAAGGCCAGCTGGACTGGGAGTGAACATGCATGTGATCAAACCAGACTCTCTAAATGTGGCTGACAATGAAGACTGACTGAGAAGCCAAGGACAATGACACTGGGGTTTGATTCTACTGCATGGACTGTCCTTGTGAGAACCTAGTCTCTTTGGATGCTCACCTTCCTAGACTTGGATGGAGGGGGCAGGACCTTGGACTTCCCACAAAGCAGGAAACCCTGACTGCTCTTAGAAATGGAAATGGAGGGGGAGGGGCGAAGGGGAGGGAAATGGGAGGAGGGGAGGAGGTGGAAATTTTTAATAAATAAAAAATGTAATTCATAAAGTGCTGTGCAGTGGTGGCACACACCTTTAATCACAGCACTGGGAAAGCAGAGGAAAGTGGATCTTTGTGAGTTTGAGTCCATCCTCGTCTACAGAGTTAGTTCTAAGACAACTAGGGCTGTTACACAGAAAAACCCTGTCTCAAATAAACAAACAAACAGATAAATAAATGAAACAAACAGAAAAAAAAGTAATAATGAGGAGGCAGGAGGGTGAATTGAGGGCCTCAAAAAGATAGAATGTGTTCGTGTATACTGTTGTGTTCTCTTTTGTTTTTGACTAGAGAGACAATTATGCACCAAGACCCCTGAAATGTCACTGTGAATACCCCCAAAGAAACTTCACCCAATAAACAGCAGGAAGTAGTTCTCCAAATTTCCCGAAATCGTTTAGTAGAGGTTGTGGGGCTGAGGGAGATGCTGAGGGGGACACTGCTGCGGTGCCAGGAGCATCGGCAACTGCGGCAACAAATGCTGGAACTGAGGCAAGCCAGAGCCGCTCATATCCCGCTTGCCTGCCGGTCTGGTGGTGGGGCAAGGAGAAGGCGGCAGTAGTTCCTGACTCTGCCTGTCCTTGAGTCTGTGGAGTGAGCAGCGGACTTACCCGAGGGACCTATGCTCCCTGTACCTGTCTACCTCCTTGGCCTTGTTTTCCTGTGTTTGTAGCTGCTCTGAGCAGGAGACCTTCAGGAGCTCCTGTTTGCAGGGGAGTGGTTTCTGGTGGGTTTGGTTGGGGCAGGGCGATCAGTTTAAGATCCCTATATAAGCTGCCCTGAAACACAATAAAGGGGGCGTTCTTGGGGAATTCAAGGATGAGCCATGTCTCCATCTCTGTGTCTGTGTGTGTCAATCTCCAACAGGCCCTTTCCCAAGGCTCACGAACTATCTTATAGTGCAGTGGTATGCTACAGTTGTAGTACTGTAGTACATGAAGTACAGGCGCGATCCATAGTGTAGCATGTAGTAGAATGAACAGAATGGTACTGTAGCATGTAGTAGTACGAACTATTATAATTTGGTTCAGAGACAAATTCTTAACAAAGTCCTCTGAAAGAAACAAACAAATACTTCCTGTTTGTCTTAGTTATGGTTTCTAAAGCTGTGAGGAGACACCACAACCATGACAACTCTTATAAAAATGTTTAATTGGGGCTGGCATATAGTTACAGAGGTGTAGTCCATTATCATCCTGACAGGACATGGCAGCACGCAGGCACACATGGTGCTGGAGAAGGAGCTGAGAGATTTATACCGCATCTGCAGGCATCAGGACAAAACCTGCATCACACTGGTCAGACAGGAGCTTATAAGACCTTAAAACCCATCTCCACAGTGGTGTACTTCTTCCAACAAGGCGACATTTACTTCAACAAAGCCACACCTCCTAATAGTACCACTCCCTTTGGGCCAAACATTCATATACATAAGTCTGTGTGGGCCATTCCTATTCAAACCACTACACATTTCACTCCCTAGTTCCCATAGACTTGTAGCCCTAACATAACACAGAAATGTATTCGGTATGACTTCAAAGTATCCATAGTCTTCTAACAATGCCAACAATGTTTAATATCCCAAATTTCAAACTCTGTTCTTAGATTTATATACTCTCTTAACTCTAATAACTTGTGAAAATCAAAAGAAAAAAAGCAGATCCATATTTCCAATATACAGTGGCAGAGGATATACTTCACCATTCCAAAACATAGGGAAGGGAGAATAGTGAGGAAATACTGGACCAAAACAAGCCCAGAAACATTCTGGGAAAACTTTAAATTCTCTATCTCCATTTCTGATTTCAAGCCACTATTCAGATCTCCATCTGCTTTCAGCTTTATTGACTGCAACACACTTCTTTCCCATGGACTCACTCCACTTGTTAGCAGCTTCCTTTGGCAGGTACCCCATGATTCTGGCATCTCTGACTTCTTTGAGTCTCCAAGTGTTGTGCTTTCCCGTCTCTTTAAGGGACAAGCCACGCCCACTCCCATTACCTCTGACCTTCCCAACACCATCTAGGCCTTCTTCCCTTTCTGTTTCCTTGGTGTGCGCATGTGTCTCTCTGTCTATCTCTTTTTCTATCTCTTCTTTCTTCCCCCCCCTCTTCCTCTCTCCCTCAATAAATGTTTTATGGCTGCTTTCTGTGTCCATGGGTCTGCTCACATCCACTGCAGATTGGGAATTCCGCCGCATGGCGCCCTGCTGATGGGAACTCGGCCACCACTTGGGTGCCAGAGCCAGCGACCAGCACCCGCACGCCCCGCATTTTAAGAACCACACCAAGGCAATTCCAGATTCAACTTCAAGTATTCCCCATCACTAACAAGAGGGCCCAGACAGTTTCTGATGTTCTTCTCTGAGAAATTATCCCCTGGTTTGGAATCACAACCTCTCTTCAGTCATATAATGGCCCAAAGTTTACCTCCCAGATCTCTCAAACTTTAAGGTTCTTAACATTCCCTGGCATTTTCATATTCCATACCATCCTCAGTCCTCGGGGAAGCTAGAATGAACTAACCGTTCTTTTAAAAATGTTAATATGTCACAGGAACTTTACCTTGACTGGGTAAAGCTTTTGCCTCTGGCTCTTTTCAGATTCCAGGCTCTCTCCGAAAAGCCCCTGTCCATCTCATCCTTTGAACTCATGTATAGATGGCCTGATCTAACCCCTGGCCTCTCACTTAAAACTTCAACCATCCCTGATCACCTTTCTCCCCACTGTTACACCATCTCTTCTCCCTCTTATGGGATTTTACTGACTACTCACTACCTCAACCATGTGCCAACCCCTGCACATCTCCAATTAAAATTGGGGACAAAGTCCTTTTCTCTCCCCCAAACCAATCCCCAAATCCTTTCCCCTAAATGGAAGCTGATGGAGGATGGTCATTGGCTAATAAAGAAACTGCCTTGGCCCATTTTGATAGGTAATCCCTTAGGGTGGGTGGAGTAGGCAGAACCAAATGCTGGGAGAAAGAAGCTGAGTCAGAGAGTCGCCATGATTCTCCCACTCAAGACAGATGCAGGTTAAGACCTTCCCTGGTAAGCCACCTCATGGGCTAAACAGATTATTAGAAATGGGTTAGATCAATATGTAAGAGCTAGCCAATAAGAGGCTGGAACTAATGGGCCAAGCAGTGTTTAAAAGAATACAGTTTCCCTATAATTATTTTGGGTAAAGCTAGCCGGGTGGCGGGAAGCGGCCCACCATTCCTATTACAACAAGAAGCCCCCACTTTAGCTAAAAATATCTCTTCCCATAAGAGATGATAGGCAGGTTGGCATGACTAAAAATGAATGAATGAGATAAATACCCTGAAAAATATACAATTAAGTGGTGGGGTCTGATAAAGTAGATAAGGCTTTCCTCCTACCCCACAGCAATAGGGGAACTAAAAGAAGAGGTAGGTCACCAAAACTCCCTCAGTACCAAGTATGTGGCTCCTGTGTCCAAGAGAAAGGAGATGGACCTGATGCCATGAAATTTTACTGACACTCCCTAGCTCAGATGATGGTTGTGGTCAGGTAAAAGGAGCCCAGGCAGCCTTATCATCCATGGCCAGACCTAGAAGGTCTCTTTGGGAATTGTCTAAGTTTGATGTATCCATGCCACAATATGCACGAGGACAATTGATTGCCCAGTGCCTTTCCCTATTGCACCTTGAACAAGGTCTCATGGGACCAATATAAGGATTAGGACATGCCCAGGCCCAATGCCCAGTTTTACCACATTTGAAATACAAGTCTGGCAACTGTCAATCCCCAGTGGTGGTAAGGGGTGGCAAGGGAGCAGAATGGACAGCACAGATAGGACAGTCATTCGCTTTGGCTGGTTGTGTGGCCGTGGCTAGCATTTAACATTTGTGGTTATGGGTTTTTATCATTTCTTGCATGGTACACCTTAAAAGCCAACTCTAAGACTTCTGCCTGTGGGGTCAAAGGTCCTTTCTCTAGATGCCTAAATCAGGAAAGCTCTGAGAAAAAAAAAAGTAAGTCATGAGGAACTCTCTGCCCTCTAGGGTCTCTGGATTTAGGTTAGTATGTTGTAACAGAGCCTTAATGAGGCATTCTAAAAATGAAGAAGAGTTTTCCTTTGTATCCTGAATGACCTCTAAGAGTTTATCATAGTTTACTGACTTGAAGGCAGCCTTATGGAGACCCACCAGAAGGCAAGTCATAAACTGGTCTCTAGCTAAAATACCACCTGGGTTGTTATAATGTAAACAAGGGTAACATATCGTTACTTAGTTAAACAAGTATTCCACACCAGGTGGCCATTCACATTAGTGTTTCCACTCACGTTAGTGTTTCCTCTCATGTTAGCATCTCCACTCAACATTAGTGTTTAACCCTTCACAAATTCTTATCCTGTCCTCAATACGAGTAGCATTGGAATAGTTTTTGCAATTTCATGAAGTCTTTCTACAGCTTACATTTGCCTTCAGCTTAACTCCTTTTAGGCAGTTTTGCCAAGTGAATGTGTCAAAGGCTAAGACAATATGATTAAAGATCACTCTACATTTGGAGACTAATTAATGTTGGATGATCATCAACTGAGATTAGAAGAATAATGTTTAAAAGAACAAATAATCCAATAAAAAATGTAGTACAGACCTAAACAGAGAACTCTCAACAGAGGAATCTAAAATGGCTGAAAGACACTTAAGGAAATATTTAACACCCTTGGTCATCAGAGAAATGCAAATCAAAACAACTCTGAGATTCCATCTTACACCTGGAAGAATGGCCAAGATCAAAAACACTGATGACAACTTATGCTGGAGAGGTTGTGTTGTAAAGGGAACACTTCTGCATTGCTGGTGGGAATGCAAGCTGGTACAGCCCCTTTGGATGTCAGTGTGGCAATTTCTCAGAAAATTAGGAAACAACCTTCCTCAAGACCCAGTAATACCACTTTTGGGTATATATCCAAAGGATGCTCAATCGTGCCACAAAGATATGTGCTGAACTATGTTCATAGCAGCATTGTTTGTCATAGACATAAATTGCCCTTTGACTGAAGAATGGATAAGGAAAATGTGATACATTTACACAATGGAGTACTACACAGCAGAAGAAAAAAAATAATGACATCTTGAATTTTGCAGGCAAATGGATGAATCTAGAAAATATCATTTTGAGTGAGGTAATACAGAAACAGAAAGACACTCATTACATGTTCTCACTCATAAGTGCTTTTTAAACATAAAACAAAGAAAACCAACCTACAAGTCACAATCCCAGAGAACCTAGACAACAATGAGGACCCTAAGAGAGACATACATAGATCTAATCTACATGGGAAATAGAAAAAGACAAGATCTCCTGAGAAAATTGGGAGCATGGGGACCTTGGGAGATGGTTGAAGGGGAGGAGAGAGACAGAAAGGGAAGCAGAGAAAAATGTAGAGCTCAATAAAAATCAATAAAAAAAGTAAATAAAAAAAGAGAAGAATGTAAAGAAAAGCAGTGTGTTATGACCTAAAGGAAAACAGGTCTTGACAAATTCAGCTGCTCATACTGGTTGGTTTCCATTAGACTTTTAAAATTATTATTTTCCCTGTAGTTTTGCAGTGATGGAAAAGTCACCATGTTTCTATGACAAGCAACATTAATGGTAGGGGACTCAATTACATTTTCTTTCTTTCTTTCTTTCTTTCTTTCTTTCTTTCTTTCTTTCTTTCTTTCTTTCTTTCTTTCAGAAAAACCAATCAGATGACTGTTCTCTCCATAGTGAGCCTTTAGTTCTGCAAGGCAGATAATCAAGAAAAAAATCTCTGGCCATTTTAATATGAGATGCAAAAGCATAGAGATTCCCTCTAAATAATTGAATGCAACCATTAGGAGCATAGCCAGCCAGTCTCTTAATGGAGAGGTCATGAGGGACACTAGGCGTAGAACTTCTTTGAGAAGTCCAAGGAACATTTGGTGGTTTATAATTGATTTTTCTGGGAAGATATCCTTTTTTTCAAATAGTAATTATATGAGCATCATTAATAATGGCTGTTGCAAGGGACTTAGCTTTACTCTTCAAGGCAAAAATTATATTTGGCCAAAGAAGCTTCTTAATTATCTCTACTTATTTGCAATAGAATACAGATTGAGGTTTTTTTCCTCCTCATTTGAGAATCTAAGATACTTAAGTCTTCCCCTTGAGGAATGAGGATAATAAGAGGAAAGCTGGGAAATGAAGAACTTACCACACACCACTCACTATGCAGGGAAGGCTGAAAGACTTTTGCTTTAATAGTTTAACTCCCAGAACATTTCATAGTAATTATTTTGTTCCTAAAATTTGAAGGTCTGATGCATCTTTTGAAGATGTTAAGTACCTCTCTAAATTAGGAAAGTCAGTCTTTTTCTAAAGAAGACTTCTTTTGTAAAGGCATGTGCTGATTATCAGCCATAGAAGATGAAGCAAATAATATCACAGGGTTCAGAAAACTGGTTGCAGCAGAAGCAACACAGACCTCTGTGTACAGTAGTTTTGATTAATGTGCATTTGATGTGTACATGGTTGCAATGAGGGCCACTTTTCTCTTCAGGTTGTATTTATATATAGTTATGCATAAACATATACATGCACAGCAACTTGAGAGTCAGGGAGCATGAGAGGGGTTTCAGGTATCTATAGCTGAAAGAGGCTGGAGGGTGGAAAGGAAAAAAGACAAAGTGATAAATTGTTAATTGCATTTAAATTAGAAACATTAAATTTTCTTTAAGTATGACAGAAAAAAAGACCTAGATAAGAATATTTTGGGAATTGATCACTTTTAATGCTTGTTTCTAAACACATATGTATGTATATGTGGAGAGAGAGAGACAGAGACGGAGAGAGAGGGAATGGGAGAGAGTGAGAGAGAGAAGGAGAGAGAGAGAGAGAGAGAGAGAGAGAGAGAGAGAGAAGAAGAAGAAGAAGAAGAAAGAAATACACATATGGGAAGAGAGAAAAAATGAGAATTTAAATACCTAAATGTCCTTTCTCTCTCTCTCTGTTCTCCCTTCTTTTTCACTTTTCCATCTCTCCAACTTTCTCTTCTTCTCTCTCAAAGACACACACATGTACAGATTTATGTTCTGATCTTTTGACTAATATTTTTGTACTATGATGTGACACATTGATCTACCAATGTCTCTATATTCAAGCGTGTTGCATAGCATTTACTTTTTAATACAATAACTGTTATTGATCTTCTAAAAAAGCAAATGCATTATCTTTAAATGATTCTAAGAATGTATATGTTTTGGCTTATATATTATAATGTTATATATTATATATGCTTAGGAATTCATTGATTTTATTTTTATATAATATCAGCTATTTTCCTAAATATGTTTATTATCTGTGAATAATTGTAGATAGAGAGAAGGCGCCTATTAGCAAAATTAATTTGAACCATGTATAAAAATAGAATATTATGCTTTTATGGAATTCAGTGTACTTTAATTATTAAAATATATTAAGGTTTTGCAAGATGCAAGGCAAAAATAATCTTTAGAGCTGAATATATGACCCCAGGCAAAAGATGTTCTGCTTAGTTTTTATAAAAAGTAGCATTTTGACTTGTTAGCTTGAAATTTTATTTGGGTTGCTCATTTCACTTATTTTAGATGCTGAAATCATCACATATGTATTATTTAAATGACGTGACTCAGTACTTAGAAATAAAAAATATCTTTATTATAGGTGATGTTAAAGTGGATTAACAGAGAAATTCTGAAAAATAAGATGATTTTATCATTGAAATCTCTTAAATAGAATTTAAAGGATGTGGGTGGGTTCATAGCATTTGCTTTATTTGAAAGCTAACCTGAAGCATCACATTACCTCTAATAAGCCTGATGTAGTAAATGACATCTAAGACTGTACCCCAATATCCCAACTCCGAGATTCACAGTTATATACAATCACCTGTTATACCATGATTAGATTCCATGATCATGCAATTAAGTACATTGCAGTCATTGTCTCTTGTATTTATGCTCTCAAATATGATCAAAGCTATATGGTGTATTGATGAGGATTCCCACTGATTATCATGTAAGTGGACTTAAGGAATGAACCCCAGTTACTGAGCTTTCACACACCCCATGGTATCTTCAGTCAGAGCCATCTAGCTCAATCACCTGTGGATCCCCAATCTGTATGAAGGGGGGCCCACTTGCCTGTCCCTGCTACCCAGCTAGCTTAGACCTGAAATAATCACACAGGAACTGTCTTAATTAAATCACTGCTTGGCCCATTAGCTCTAGCTTCTTATTGGCTAACTCTTACATCTTATTTTAACCCATATCTACTAATCTGTGTATTGCCATGGGACAGTGGCTTACTGGCAAAGTTTTAGCATGTCTTACTCTGGCAGCAGCTCCATGGTGTCTCTATTCCCACCTTTCTTCTCCCAGCATTTAGTCCAGTTTTCCCTGCCTACCTAAGTTCTGCCCTGTCAACAGGCCAAGGCAGTTTTTTTATTCATTAAACAATAAAAGCAACACATAGACCAAAGGACCTTCCATACCACTGACCCACATATATTCTGTGAGAAAGACAATGCTGTCCTAAAATGGCCAAGATTTTTTATAATAAATTGTGCAACATTAGGAAACTAGTACAGTAGAATTGAAAACAAAGGTAGTATACAGTGAATTTTCTTAAAATTTGAATGCCATCACATATTTATGTTACAAATCATTTAAAGAAAAATAACATCATGCTGTTGGCTGAATTAGCTGTTTAATGTTCATGTAGCTTTTCTACAGTTTACAGACTAGTGACTCTCTTTAAACCCAAAGGCTTGATTCTACATCATCTAAAGAAAAACAAGAAATATCTTGATGCTGCTGCTTGTATCTTAATTAAGCATCGTTCTGTGTGGGCAATAAAAATTTATAGAGACCCTTGGGTCACAATAATCAAGCTGGTGTTGATACTGCTACTAATATCAATATTGGACAAGATGAACACTAGATGCATGCTATATATCCAGAGATAATAGACAGTAAATAAAAGGACTCATACTTGAAGCTTTCTTAATTCATTGCACATAAATAGCTTATATAGTTGTTAGACTGCATTTTCCTAACAGGTGAGGAATTTAAGGTTTGGGAAACTAAAACCTTTGATTTGGGAAAATCAATATTAAAAATCAGAATTTTGGTCCAGGTCTGTGTGATGAAAGAATGGTTGTCTTTGACTGTCAACGTGTTAAAAAGATATTTAAAGATAATGTAATATGTCCATTTTAGGTTGGTTGCCAGAAATTTAGGCAAAATTATTTTAAAGGCTCATCTAATGTCTGCAAGGTATTTGAACTAGCCAGTTAATTTTCAATTGGTTTATAATTTAAACTATATTTTTTACATGTATCAAGTGCTTCGTTTCATAAATGTTGATGTTAATCAATGAAAGGAGCAACAAATCATAAATGAAATACAAAAGAATAGAGACCAGAGTCACTTTGTATGCTCCACCAGACTCTAACCGCAAATTTATCGCATTTTCTTACTGTTGCCAGTTAGGTGTTGAAGTCTAGTGGTCATCATGAATGACACAGATGTCATTCATGAAGCCTGCAGTTAAGTTATCCCAAAGTGAGTTAATATGGATGAGTTGCCCTCATTAAACAATAGTATTGTTTTGACTTTTTCATGATTCAGTTTACATTTTAATACACCTCCTTTAGTCATCTGACTTCATTCAAGACCAGGAAAAAAAATTCCTTGGTTAGAATCATTTAAATATTTTAGTTTTACCTTAGTTTAATTTTTTTTTCTGTGTACCTTACCCACAGAAAGAGAGGTGGGATGGGATGGGCTTTGGCCTTGCAGCAAACAGAGTTTCTCTGTTCCAACATGGTTAGATTCCTAACTTCGAATATGCTACAAACACTAGGTATTAGAGTTCCTTTTACAGGTGAAACTTACAAATCTACTTAGACAGGACAGGCATACAGCAGTTCACATATTTCTTCAAGGATTTTTTTTTTCATTACAGGATGCTATCTTTAAAGGGTTTGAACATATTAACAGATGTACTGTAGTTTAAACACACAAAACATACAGATATATCACTTTCACACACACCATACATACACATATGTACCCACCACCCACCCACATAACACCTCCAACCCTACAAGCACACACACTCATATGCTTCACACACCATTCAGAAAAATTATTGATTGGAAAAGGGTATTTCCAATGTGGAAAGTCCCTTATATTTATGATTGGCTACCAAGAAAATATGCTACAGTACATGACTTTCTATGTGGTTCATTTTATCTGCTATATTTCTTTAAGAAATTGGGCAAGAAAAATAGAGGTCAGTAGTGAAACTCTGGGAACAGCTATGTCACCTCTTAAAGGAATTCTCTCAAAGTTTCATCGTATAATTGTAGGTTTTAAACTCATGCAAATAAATGTTTCCTTGTTAAGTACATAGATTTACTAAGTATCTGATTGATGATAGGTGCAATAAGTATCAGAGAACAAATTACTAAATTGGTAATCATATTTTACTTCTAGCTACAAACAGTATTAGGTCTCAACAGGGAAAAGCATGGTTATACTTTAAACTGCAGTTGAAATGGACCAATCTTTCTAACTAGACAAAGACTCAGTCAATACATTAAGAACCCAGGAAGAAAAAGTTTGGTGACAGGGTGGCTCATTTGCTAAGAACCCTGGTGGCTTTTCCAGAGGATTTGTGTTCAATTACTAGCACCCACAGTGAAACTCAAAATCCTCTGTAACTCCAGTTCCAGAGAATCCAATGCCCTCCGTGGCCTGCACAAGACATACATATATGTAGACAAAATACCCATACAGAGAGAAGAAAACTTAAAAAAAATCTATGCATTAGGTAATACAATTTAGATAGTGGTTCTCAACCTTCCTAATGCTGTGTTCCTTTACTATAGTTCCTCATGTTGTGGTAATCCCCAGTCATAAATTACTTTTGTTGCTCTTCATAATTATAGTTTTGATACTATTATCAATTTTAATGTATCTGATATCTGATATGTGACCCTTGTGAATGAGTCAGTTAATTCCCCAAAAGGGGTGTGACCAATAGGCTGAAAACCACTGTCCTAGATAGTTTTGCATTTATTTTTATATAAAAAATCTAAAACTATAATATATCCTTAAATAAGGCTTTATCCTTATTTTAGAATACAAAGATGATTTGTTTTATATTTTTGACTTCCAAAGCAACATTATATTTTCATAAATTATTTAAAAACTAATATTTGAATTTGTGATAATGTTACAGCAAACAGAAAACCCCATCCTCTAGGATGTTTGGTTACATTTTCCTAATGTATATCGGAAATTTAGAAGATATTTGTACATTTGTGTTTGTGATTTTGTTCTTCCATAGGACAAGTATTCTGAAGACTGGAAATCCAATAGGAAAAGAAATCATAGTTTTAGTACTTTGAAAAACTGATTTATACAGAAACATGATTTCTGGTGTACACTAGTGAAAGAACTTCATTTGATTATTTCTTTTTTATTGATTTTATTGAGCTCTACATTTTTCTTTGCTTCCTTCCCTACTTCTCCCCTCCCATTCAACCCTCTCCCAGGGTCCCCATGCTCCCAATTTACTCAGGAGATCTTGTCTTTTTCTACTTCCCATGTAGATCTATGTATATCTCTCTTAGGATCCTCATTATTGTCTAGGTTCTCTGGGATTGTGAATTGCAGGCTCATTTTCTTTGCTTTATGTCTAAAAGCCATTTATAAGTGAGTACATATGATATTTGTCTTTCTGTGTCTGGGTTACCTCACTCAATATGATATTTTCTAGATCCACCCATTTGCCTGCAAATTTCAAGATATCATTATTTTTTTCTGCCGTATAGTACTCCATTATGTAAATGTAGCACATTGTCCTTATCCATTCTTCTGTCACGTGGCATTTAGGTTCTTTCCAGGTTCTGGTTATGACAAACAATGCAGCTATGAACATAGTTGAGCACATGTCCTTGTGGTACAATTGAGCATTCTTTTGATATATACCCAAAAGTGGTATTACTGGGTATTAAGGAAGGTTGTTTCTAATTTTCTGAGAAATTGCCATACTGATATCCTAAGAGTCTGTACCAGTTTTCACTCCAAGCAGCAATGCAGGAGTGTTCCCTTTACCCCACAACCTCTCCAGCAGAAGCTGTTATCAGTGTTTTTGATCTTGGCTGTTCTTACAAGTGTAAGATGGAATCTCAGGGTTGCACAAAATTCAAGTCAAATCAACCTCAACATAAAGCCAACCACAATGAAAATCATAAAAGAGAAAGTGGAAAGTACACTTGGATGAATTGGCACAGGAGAGCATTTTCTAAATATAACTTTAGTATCACAGACTCTGAGAGAAACAATTAATAAATGGGACCTCCTGAAACTGAAAAACTTCTGTAAAACAAAGGACATGGTCGACAAAACAAAATGGCAGCCTACAGAATGGGAAAATATCTTCACCAACCCCACATTAGACAGAAGAATGATCTTCAAAATATATGAAGAACTCAAGAAATTGATCATCAAAAGAATAAATAATCCAATAAAAATGGGGTATAAATCTATAAAAAGAACTCTCAACAAAAGGATCTAAAATGGCTAAAAGTCACTGCAGGAAATGCTCAACATCCTTAGCCATCAGAGAAATGCAAATCATTTGAGTATTTCTGATATTCTTCCTGTCATTCCCAGCCACTGGTGTCTACTGTAGCTATCAAATCTCTACCCTTCAAACACAGTGCGGTACTGCATCATTTCCTTTCTTTCATACCAAAGGAATTGTTAAGAAAAACTGAAAATTTAAGTCAATAATTAATAATATTAGGTAGTTTTATATTTTTATTTCCCATGAATGTTGTGGTAAATATATAGACTATTTAATAGCAGAGAAAATTTGAGTTAGTCTTTTATTGCTATTTGGAATGTAACTCTCTTTAATTGCACTTTAAATTTTTCTCATAGGGGCTGGAGAGATGGCTCAGTGGTTAAGAACACTGCCTGCTCTTCCAAAGGTCCTGAGTTCAATTCCCGGCAACCACATAGTGGCTCACAACCATCTGTAATGAGGTCTGGTGTCCTCTTCTGGCCTGCAGACATACACACAGACAGAATATTGTACACATAATAAATAAATAAATAAATAAATATTAAAAAATAAAATTTCTCATATTTTCATTAAAATTGTTGATTATCTTATTTTTCCTTATTTTTTCTTATCCCCATGCACAGAAAGGCAGTACATAATACAAATAATAAAGTTATGCAAGAACAGTATGTCAGAAATAGATAATGACTTGTTTTAATTTAATCTCATCAAACAAACAAACAAAACATAAACCAGATTTCATGGAAGTGATGAGAAGCAATTTACAAAGTATATGTTTAGGGATATGAAAAGAACTGATTATAACTTTAGCATGTATCATATGTAGTTTTTTTTTTTATTTCAAGGCACATTTAATTTAATATCAAGAATTCGATACAAAAGGCCCAAATACAATGAAGGAACACATTCCCCCATTTAACACCAACAACAATGCTGTTTAACATGTGCTTGCTGAATGAGATGAGGGTTTACTGAGTAACGTGAGTCTCATCACAGCCAATACCTTATACAATCTAATTATAAAACGAATTCTTATAATGCTTCCAACAGTTTTAAACCTGAAGAGTGAGACCACACCTTCACGTTTGTACAGTCCTCAGTTAAGGTAAGGTTATCTACAGTTCCACAACCATTCAAAGAACAAACCATTGATAAAAACCACATATTTAAGGCTCCATTATGTAATATAGAGCTGAGAGCTAATGGATAAAAATATATGCTCTACTTATACTGGTAGCTATGGCTTGATTGTCTCACGGCTATTAGAAGTTGGTTCTTAGAATGTAAACCCTTTAAAGGCAAAATCACCTCATTGAGTTTTGACCCAGTAGTTCAACAATCATGAAGTCCACAGTCTTATTGGCAAAACTGATGTACAGTGTCTATAAGTCACTATGCTCAAGGTTAAGAGCGATGCATATTCCATTTTTACATTTTACTGGAATTTTACATGTTCAATTCATGATTTAAAACCTCTAGGTTTTCAATCCTCCAAACTGTCTGAAGACACAGTGTGCCACAGACTTAAGACTTCTGTTTTCCCCTCTATTTTCTTCAAACAGAAACATTTCTCAAGTGTCTACATGTTCTAGAAGGGGAATTTTTCGGAGGTGGCCTCTTCTTCGGAATAGTCCGACGGCATCAGGCCTCTATCAGGCGTAAACTTCCAGGCACTCAGTTCATTTTGGGCTTGTTCCAGTTTGTCTTTAGTCTGTTCCAGTTCACCTTTCATTTTTAGGAAAAACAAGTTGATGGCTGGGTCTACCATTGTTGATCTCAGTTGGGCAACACTGGGCTGCTGGACTTGCTTGAGGTACTGGATTTGAGTAGTACACTCTTGCATCTCCTGTTCCTTGGTTGCTAATCGCATGACAAGAATGTTTTCTCTGCGTGCAGACTCCTGCTGTTGCTGCTTTAGTTTTTCTTCAGATTCTCTTAAGCCAGTCACATCATTTGAATTGAGATCTGTGTACTTTCCCTCCAAAGCTTGAACATATGCTTCATATTGTTTCCATCTCAGAATTAACTCATCCCGTGCCATAACTTTGAAATCTGTTTCACTCAGACGGACCTTTTTAGGAAGAGGCTCTTCGTTGGTCATCTTGCACCCTTTCCAGCCCGAGGCTGCGCGGGCGCCGCCCGCCCCCCCGCCCGACCCCCCCCCCCCCCCCCCCCCCCCCCCCCGCGCTCCTCCCGCCGCAGCCCCGGCGCTAGCCTTTATTTGCGGGTCTCGCAGCCACAAAAAAACAAAATCTCATATGTAGTTTTTGAAGAGGATGAGATATAGCAAGTTAGCTGAAGTGCGAGTAATAACAATCATATGTAGTTTTATACAAGAAGTCTGCTAGTCTATGTCTCTGGGACACTCCCTGCTAGAGTTAACTGTTTATTAATTCATTCTTCTAAGAAAGTAGAACATTCAATCTGATATTCATTATGTTTACAATCTTTAGTTTTGCCTATAAATTTAGATATCGGTTTGTTTAAATCTATACTACATTAAAATCAGCATCCAGGTCATTTGAGTAATGCTCCCGACTTTCTGTGCTTTTTTTTTTTTTTTTTACAGAAGCCACAGCATACCACTAGGAAGTAAACATAATTAATTTCTCCTAACGTATTTTAAAGTGGTAAGGAAATTATACTTACTTGAATTAGTTTCGGCTTTCCGTATTTTGGATATACCGTTTTTAACATACAAATTTATATGATATAATTTTTAAGAGTTTGTTCCTTAAGCCAATGATGGTACAACTATTTGAAATAGGAGAAATTTTAAACCCAGAACAACTGCCGAAAATTTTTGTCATTTGTGTGTGTGCAGTCTCTAGCTGTAATGAAATAATACATGTCTTTTCTATTTCTGTCCTTCCATGTTCACAGCAGACAGATGCTGCTGTGGCTGCAGTTCTGGCATCAGCCACAATCTTGTTATCACGAGAATCTCTGCTCTAGGCACCGTAGGGACTCCCTGGCCCACTAAACAAGGCAGAGCTTCATGGAGAGTGTGATGTTTTCTACACAACATGGAAATTTGATATAGAATTTCTATAATGAGTCTTTGTATCAGTGTGTTCCCTTGATGTTCATTTCCTTTCAGGTAATGTTATTTTAATTAGTACCAAATGTTCATAACAAATTTCTCTGCAGTGGACATTGCAACAAATAAGAGATGAAGAAAAGAAGAAAAATGAATATAAAGGATATATTTACCAGCTCAAGAAATCTGATTTTATTAGAAACTCTAAGTTGTATCTAAAACCAATTTGGTACCGCATTTATCTCACTTTAGGTTCTGATATACTAATTATGTAATATCTATGATGTTCTCAGTCACTAAATACAGTCATACAAGTAAGTTAGTGTGCATTCCCAAAGGGTTGTAACTATTTTCCCTTCATCCATCCTTAATAAGATGAGGCAATAGAGTGGTAAATTCTCTAGAGGTACACAACTTCAAGGATGGTACATGGACCAGTATTGTTGGCATCACCTATAAATGTAATAATACAAAATCTCATCCTATTTTTCCAATTTATCTTCCAGACCAGATGAATCATAATCTGCATTTTGATTAAAATCCTACATGAGTAATGGCTTCTATTTTTTCTTTATACAGTGCTACCATTCTTAAATCCTTGTTCAATTATCATGTTTTGTTTTAGAAACAAGCTTACATCAAAGTTCACAAAAAATGAGGCAGGATCCTGGAGAGGAAGGATGATGTAGAAGAAAAAGACCATGTTTCTGTACCTAAGTCATAGATGGAGGTAAGAGCAACCTTGCTAGAAAGGAAGAGAAAACTTAACCAGAAAGAAAGAATAGGAAAAAAATACATTAAATAATAAATATACATTTTTAAAAAGGATTTTTAATGTGGTTATTAGTATCAGAACAGCTTCACTTAATTTTATAAAAGTGATGATGTATACTTACTGATTATATATCCTTTTTGTGGTTACTGCTCATCTTAGATAATGAGGCAATAAGATTATTATTATTTGCATCCAACTGCAGTTTCCCCCTCCTCTTCTTCTTCCAATCCCCCTCTTACAATTACATTCCCTTCCCTCCACACTCCTCCATTTCTTTCCAGAAAGATTTCTCCATGGGCCTCCCATGGCTAGCATCCAAACATGACATACCAAGTTGCAGTAAGACTATGTACTTCTCCCTGTTTTAAGGCTGGACAAGGCAACCCACTATGAGGAAAAGGGTTACAAAATCAGGCAAATTAGTCATAGATAGCCTGTGTTTCCATTGTTGGTAATTCTAGAAAACCAAGGTAAACCATTTAATATATATGTGGAGGGCCTATGTCAGTCCCATACAGGCTCCCTGGTTGTTGGTTAAGTCTTTGAGAGACCCTAAGAGCCAAAGTTGTTTGATTTTGTGGGCTTTTATATGGTGTCCTTGACCCCTTTGGCTCCTACAACTCTTCCTTCCCCTCTTCTTCAGGATTCCCTGAGATCCACCTAGTGTTTGGCTGTGGGTCTGCATCTGTTTCCTTCAATTGCTGAATGAAGCCTTTCTAATGACAATATGACAGACAGTTGGATAAGGCACCAATCTATAAGTATAGCAGAATATAATAAAATCATTTCACTGAATATTCTGCCAGTCATATTTGGTTCTATACATGGTACCTCATAAACTGAACAACTTTTGTAAGGCAAAGGACACTGTCAATAGATCAAGGCAGCAGCCTATAGAGTGAGGAAAGCTCTTCACCAACCCCACATGTGACAGAAGATTGATCTCCAAAATACATAAAAATCTCGAGAACTTGACATCAACAGGCCAAATAATCCAATTAAAATGGGTCACAGGTCTAAACAGAATTCTCAACAGAGGAATCTCAAATGGCTGAGGAACACTTAAAAACGTCCATGAGCCTTAGCCATCAAGGAAATGCAAATCAAAATGACACTGAGATTCCCTCTTATACTTGTAAGAATGACTAAGATCAAAAAATGCAAGTGATATGATATACAGCAAGGGAACACTCCTTCCTTACAGGTGTGAGTGCAGACTTATATAACCATGTTGGAAATCAATATTATAAATTTCAGAAAGTTGGAAACCAATCTATCTCAAGACCCAGCTGTAACACTTTTGGTCATATACCCAAAGGATGGAAGAAAGGACAAAAAAAAAGTGGTGCATTTATACAATGGAGCACTGCTCAGCTGTTAAAAATATAACATCATGAAATTTGCAGGTAAATGTATGGAACTAGAAAAAAACCATCCTGAGTGAGGTACCCAGACCTAGAAAGACAAATATGGTATGTACTCACTTATAAGAGGACATTAACTGTAAAGTAAAGGAAAACCATGCTAAAATCCACAGACCCAGAGAGGCTAGGTAACAATGAGGACTCACGGAGGTTGGGGGCAGGGGCTGTTGGGGACACATGAATCTCTCTGGGATAGATTTATAGTGGGTAGACAGAGTGGGAGATTCAGGTGTAGGGAGGACAGAGGGAGAAACACTGGGATCATGGGGTTTCTCAGGGATCAGCTAGAATCCTAGTACCGCTGAAATTCCCAATAATCTACAATGGTACTCCAGTAAAGACTCCTAGTAATGGGGGATACAGACCTTGAACTGGCCAGCTTCTGTAACCAGGCAATTTTTCCAGAGAAGTGACTGGGATACCAAGCCAGCAACAAAGCCTTTGACTTATGATTTGACCCATGACCGGCCTAAAAGGTATGCTGGGGTAAAGATGGCACTGAAATTGTGGGAGTGGCTATTACATGACTGGTCCAGCCTGAGACCCATACCTTGAGAGAGAGACCATCCTTGAGGGTCAGGAAACAGGGGGCAATTATATATCTTTAGAAAAACAAAGGGTTATTTATTCAATGATCATTTGTGCAAAAAACTATGTAGAGAAAGTAAAATAAACAGAAAGAAAGAAACAGACATCAGGTAGAGTGTGATGCTAGACTGGATATGGCTTTTATAACAGACCAAAGTCCTGACCTTCTAGAGTATCTGCTTTCCCCCCAAAAGTGTCTACATCAAGTCACTCTTGGCTGGTACTAAAAATAATTCCCATAATGATTATTCTGCAAGTCTTTCACCTTTCCATAATATAGTTGTTAAGGTCATGAAGTTATATATTTTTAATTAATGCTCTTAAAAAGCTGTTTCTGTGTTTGGATGAAAGATAACAGTTACTTTCTGATAATACTGTATTCAGACACTTATTGATCATCTGGGTATGAGAACAGTTTCTTTTCTCACAATGTGTTTTCCTAAACACAATCAAAGACCTGCTGACTGGTCAAAATTAACCAGAGTACTTCATGAAAATAATTTCCCAGTCAGTGTCTTTAAATACTGAGTGTAAGAATAATGAACTGATGTAGGGGATTCATGTTCACAAGATGAGCTACCAGTTGGTAATTAGTGGAGCTGTATAACACCCTGGTGACATAGGCATCTTTTATTGCTGCCATTTTTGTGGATGCAAAAGGGCAACAGAGAGTAATCAGCCTTTGGCCTCAGGGAAGCTACAAAATCAGCATCAGCAAAAGCCTGAATTTTCTGAGTGTCTATTGTGATGCCGGAGAACCTGGGCAGCCATAGCAGCCACCTGCTGGATATGATAAAGTTATTCAATCTCCTCGTGACTTGTTTCTTCATAAGTTAAATGATAAAAGTAATGCTATTTACTTCAAGTGGTTATTAATATGATTAATTATTAAATACATCCAAATACTTCAAAGTACCTAATATATAACTGATCAGCAGTTTTGTCTATCTACTGTATACATGATTGTCTCTGTGGCCGGGATATAACAATAAAGAAAAAAATCCCTTCCCTCATATGCTTGCATTCTCATTATCAACAGGACCATCTCTCCGCTTATGGACATTTGTATGTAAATCTTGCTTATGAACATACAAAAGCAGAACACTATGGAAACATACACGCCTTCTCTTACACTTTTTTAAAATTATTAGATGCAGTTTTGCAGTGATTGAATGCTCTTTCAATTTATAATAAATGAGTTATAAACAAAAAGACCATTTCCTCAATTCAGCTACAATATGATGGAAGTAAAAATACCCTGCCAGTCACTGATTCAGGTTGAGGGATGTAAGCCAAATGATCTACAATTTCATAAATGATTTAGGACCATCAGGTAAATATATAAATAACTCTAAGATTATTTTAGGTAGGTACTGATTTCAAAGCATGCTCAGACTGTTTATATGTTGAAATAATAACCTCAAACAACTGATAATAGGATACCATTTCTGAGTGAAATTATTAGGTTACGCAAGGAGAGGCCTCAAAAATGACACCTTTGCCTTTATTAAAATGATCCCAGAGAGTTACCTTGTCCTTCTATTATGAGAGGACATGGGGAAAGCATGGCTGTCTATGAAGTAGAGAACAAACGCCCATGATACACTGTCTGCAAATCCTGCAGAACAGTCAAAGTGATCAGGAAAGACCATAGAAGAATGCTATGATCTTAATGTTTGACATGCAGT
This sequence comes from Alexandromys fortis, assembly GCF_014885135.2. Lineage (NCBI taxonomy): Eukaryota > Metazoa > Chordata > Mammalia > Rodentia > Cricetidae > Alexandromys > Alexandromys fortis. The sequence goes on along the minus strand of NW_026067944.1, from coordinate 20,213,771 downwards.
AGCATTGGAGGCCCAGTAAGAGAAAGGTATTTCTTGTGGACAGCAGAGTGGAATCTATCGCTGGTGTGGGTACTGACTTTTCATAACAAACCCAAACTTAGTGCTGTGACTAAAGGGTATGTTCAATGCCCTGTTCCCATTTTTTTTTTTCATTTCCATTCTTCCATCATGGCATATCTTCTTTCTGGAAGCTGCAGCATTTAGATACCATCTTAGAGGTACTGACTAGGACCTTAGAATTCTGATATACTTATATAAAATAAAGTAGCATGAATACATAAATACAGGTGAAAAAATTGTATGCTGGCTAGTGGATGAAATAATTTGGACACACAGGCAAAGAAGAGAACTAGATTGTTGTAATAGAACGTTAAGGAGATTGAATGTAAAAAAAAAAAAGCAAGAGATAGGAAAGGTTTGAAGTTTCTGAGGGATTGACTATGTGGCCGTGCTCTGAATTATGGTGGGAATGTGCACAGATAGGTCATAAGAAAAAAAAGAGGAAGAATGCTTTGGAAACTGAAGGAGAGGCCATTCTTCTTATAAACTAGTAAAGAACTTGGCTGAATTATGTTCATGCCCATGGCACATAGAAAGTAGAATTTAAGAATAGATGAACGTGAATATTTGGTGCAAGAAATATATGAGCTTTAAAGCTTTAGGGCTCTTTGTGACTTCTTTTAGCTACATATTTCAAATTCATAAAAAGAAATGATAGCGAAGTAGAATTTACAATCCAAAGGGAAACAGAACTTAGGAACTTGAAGGATTTTCAACCTGGTCATGTAGTAAAGAATGAAAAACATTTCTGTAGATGAAGATAAGCAGGTGTTATTATGGTTAGAATGATCCACATCGGGACAATGAATAATGACTCAAAAGTAAGTAGAACACACTAGTGCTTTGCTCCTGTCTAGGTAGTAGGGTGCAAGTCTATAGAAAGGAAGTATATCAAATAAGAGACATCAAGGATCATCAGCATATTGTAGCTTGACTAGATGCCCAGGACTACCTCACTACCTCAATTCTCTCTCTCTCTCTCTCTCTCTCTCTCTCTCTCTCTCTCTCTCTCTCTCTCTCTCTCTCTTGAACATTCTGAGAACTAGATCTCAAGCTTTTTTATTCCTAGAAGTAAGTTTTTGGCTTCTATAAAATGCTTAGCCTCAAGTATTTGCTATAGTGACATAAAATTGTCTAATAAAAGAATGGTTCGTATAGTATGGAATAGAGAATGTGATTTCTTGCGACTTTTTGCATCATTTTCAGGTGAAGACTGAGATGATAGGAGCAGATAATATAAAGGTTTTATTGACAAGACACTCACAATAAAGCCTAATTTTGGATGGAAGATACATAAAACAGAAAATTAAAAAGTTGAACTTTGATAATCTTCATAATGTTCTTTTCATATTGAGGCAGTGAATTTAAAATAAATGAAAATCAAATACTTTTGGATTATAGAAATTAAAAAAAAACTTGGGATGCATAATTAATTCACTACTTACAACCAAAAAAGAAATATGTTTAATTTCCCATATTTTACTCTCAGAATGCAAATAAGCATGCATACATAGACATATAAACACACACCACACCCAGAAAGAGACAGTGATATCTATTTCTGTCTGTGTCTATCCATCCTCAATCACCATTTCTTTCTATCTATGTATCTGTCTTTATGTATCATCTATCTATCTATCATCCATCTATCTATCTATCTATCTATCTATCTATCTATCTATCTATCTATCTACCTACCTATCTATCTGTATGTCTGTCTGTCTGTCTGTCTGTCTGTTTTTGGTAGCCACATCTTAGTTTTTACTTCTATTTTTTTCTTTTAGAATTATCTCAGACTATAAGGAATTACTTTATCAACCTCTACTTTATATGTGAACAACAACAAACAGAGAAACAAGATTAAGGCCTGGTGCTGGAGGTGTACTGTGGTATGTTTCTTGCATAATATATATAAGGCTTGGGTTTTGATTACCAAAAGGTTAATAGTGAAGTAAAAGTAGCTAAATTCTGAGATTCAATCCAATCCTTGTACCCAGTGTCCAATGCTTCTTTTTGTTAAGTCACTATCTGTGAGAAAGGACGCTGACGGATAGCGACTATGTGTTGTTTAACTTCAGGTGTTTGTGAATACTTTTTTTTCCTAAGAAGACTAATTTTTTTCTTATTTATAGGAGAATGTATGTTAAACAGCCAGAAGATAACAAAGCATTCCAAATCCCTCATAAAATGATCAAAATATTGCTGCTTTGTAGACCAATTTATAGATCCACAGATACTTTACTGTATCTTTTTTTAATCTCATATATCATATCCCCTCCTTTCCACTCCTCCCATTCCCTCCCTCTTCCTCCCCTCTCCTCCACGTCAACTCCTCCTGTGTTTCCCTTTAAAAAAAAGAAATAAAGAAAGAAGAAAGAGTAGGCCTCCCAGAGTTATCCATCAAGTATGGACTAACAAAATACAGCAAGATCTGGTATGTACGCTCATATCATGGCAGGTTGTGGCAACCCAGTAGAGGAAAGGGGTTCCAAGCAGAGGCAAAGGAGTCAGAGATACCCTCTACAATTTTGAGTGAAATGTGTAATCTAAATGTCATGGCACTTGTATGGGTACTAAAACCCAAAAGAAACCTGCATGTTAATAAAAGAGTCATGGATGTGTTTTCCAACAGCTATTTGACCACTTTTATATGTTATTCAATAGTTTGCATCCCAACAGATCACCCAAATCAATTTTACTTCCAGTTCTTCCCATCTATTTTTTTTTTAATGGCTTAGATTTGCACTTTTTTTTTTCTATGAATCTAAACTTGGGGAACTAAAGCTACCAGAAGAGAACTAACATACTTTCTAATTATTTTTTTCTAGTCACCCATATGATTCCACTAAACTCTGTAACGAAAGATCAATTGGAACCATCTAAGGAAGCCCTCCTTCTTTGTTTGCAGAGAACGCTCTTTGAGAAGTTGTTTATACTCCAGAGAGTGACTTCATCAACATGAATTTGATTGCCATTTACTTCTTTGGCCTCCAACTTTCATTTCCAGTTCCCCTAGAAACCATTTCACTTAATCATCTGCACAAAAAGCTTTACATCAAGTGTATCATTTGGTCAAATAATTACTAATAATAAATATTAAAACTACTTAGGGCCCATGCATAGGCCTATTCATACCTGTGTATATTACTAGTCCTTTCTCTTTTTCTCCCTCTGTCACTCTGCCCAATCTGTCTAACTTTCTCCATAATCTTACCAATAACCAAGCCTGAAGCAGACCTGGACATCTACTAATCTTCTACTGCTCATATACATGCATAACTGCACACAAGTGCACACATGTGGGGAATATTTGCATTCTAAATATAGGGGAATGTTTATGCTTCTCTGTGTGTGGGTTTACTAAACCATATTTAAGCTACTACTAATGAAAAAAATGTAATTTTATGGAATTCTACTGTAATCTGTCCCAGTTAGTATTTACAAAATTGTTTTCTTGAGAGGAAAAACCGTATTATAGATGCAGGTATGTGAAATGTAATTTTAGAATGTGAAGTCATAACACAGAAAAATGTAATACTGTCACTTATTTTGAGCTTTATTTGCAGGATTATGTTATTTTAACATTTGATGGTTTGCCTGCTTATTTGAATGTATGGAAAGAATAACATTTTACTTGTTCATGCTGCTTACCTATGTTCTTGTTCTGGTATTCTGCATCATGCTTCAGGCTAAGACTTTTCCCAAGACTTATCTAAGTGTTGATTTTTAAATACTGATTTGGCATTTTTAACTTTAAGTTTGCTTATAATTAATATTTTCAACCACGAGAAAGTTGGTATATTCATGTATATTTTGGTAAATGTGACTTTTAAATAAAAAAGAGATGTATTGACCACCCCCCCAGCACAATAAGAGACAAAATCAGAACATAATTTAGAAATCTTTAGTTCCAACTGCATATTTAATCTATTATCTCTGGCCCAATAGCATACTTTTAAAAACAAACACCTGTTTTTTCCCGCCAAAGAATTTCTTTTCCAACTTCAAAGTAAAACTTAGACCCATGAAGTCAATATGGGTATCACGTTAATTACTACAATTCAGAATCAGTGGTTTTCAGATTTTTAATTAAATAAACATGCTTTTTTTCTGATTATGCCTTTGGTTTATTTGGAAAATTTTTAGGTTATATCCAACCCAAAATCAATAAAGGTAAATGACCACAAAACCCACCACTGATTTTTATATGTGTAGAATATAACACAGAATACTTTCCTGAAACAAATGTTAGGTTATATCCAACCCAAAATCAGTAAAGGTAAATGACCACAAAACCCACCAATGATTTTTATATGTGTAAAATATAACACAGAATACTTTCCTGAAACAAATGCTTTGTATTTGATTTTTTTTTTTGTATATATGTGTGCATGGTGCTTTCTGGATAAGCAGGCACTGTGAGTACATGAAGATATGTTTCAACAGTGGGGCAGACAGACAGACAGACAGACAGACACATTTTCTTTGACTACATACTTCAGGCTATAACATTTGCAAAGCTAGCATATAGATATAAAGTGTCTTCCCTTGATTCAGAGTACACTTGTTCATCAATAGAATGGGTTCCATTTCCACTTCTACCTTATATTTCTTTAGGGAAGACTGTAATGTGTTTATGATTTGCCCCTTCAGACATAGAAAACGACAGCCCACTATATACTGCTTTGGGATTCCAGTGGATAACACTAATGGGTCAGCAAGTACAGGGAAATCCTTTATCTTCCAAAGACTAGTTCTCCAACTCTTGCATTGAACTGTCTTTAACCAAGGAATAATAAACATTTATCATGGAAGATGAGACAGAAAAGTTAGCATTTAAAGCCCAGAGGAACTCTGACAGAAGTCATTGTCTCTTATTTGGATCCAATGGAAAAATCCATTTTCTACCTTTTTTGTATCACCTATATCTATTGTTTCCCTTCTGATATGAATTAAGATGCAACCATTGGGGTAGTCTTTTAGTTTTAAACATCCTGTACCTCCTATACAAAGACGCATAGTAATAAATACGTATGCCATTTCCCCTGTGAATCTATGGTCAGTTATTTCAGTTACTTCATCAGATTAAAATGCAAACCTTGAGTGGGAAAGTTTCAAAATCTCTTTGTTTCTGATAAATTCTAGAAGTCTAAGTCATATTATTCCTATATTTAACCCAAGAAAATAAATGCAAATTTTATCTTAACTAAAATAATAATTCTGTCTTCATAAATATTTTCAAAGTGTTATTACTAATGCAAGGAATATCAGAAATGATCTTGCAATAGTTATGCCAAAAGGTCATAATGGTAAATAATTGGGGTAAGGAATAGCACAAAGAAGAATTATAAATTTAATAAAGTAAAGGATGTTTATGATTTGGGAAATTATAATAATTGAGAATAATTCAGAACAACAAAGTAAAATTTAGATTGTTTTTAAAGTAAAGTTGGTCTTACTAGCTTTTTATAAAATAAATGGGAAGACCTGAATATAAAGACATTTAATTCATTTATCCTTTAAATTATCCCTTCCAATTATGGTAGACTGTGATATGAAACTTATTGTTGAAACGCTCACGCTGCCCATTCACTTATGTCATAGGAATTTGGTCTTCCTGTTCCTTCTCGATAGCATTTTAGACAATGTTAGAACAATAAAACTCTAAGTTAGAGACGTTATCAATTATCGCTATATTATAATCCTCCCTAGAGTAGGTCCTGAAAAACATGAGCATCTGGCACTCTCTACTTTAATGTGGCATAAAACGAGATAAACTAATGAAGATATTATGAGCACGATGGGATGTTAGAGAGGAGTCAAAGATACAGTGATTATGGAATTAGGCCAAAGAAAAACAGATTTTAATCTAAACTACTGTAACAATATATAATGTAAATGCTTATGCATATATGTATGCAAATTCAGAGTTTTAGAAAGTGCTGAATGAGACCTACTTTCTCATAGTACTTGATCTCGTAGTCCAGAATAGCTCCATTGGTAAAAGCAGGTGCTTGCCACGATAGAGCAAGGCTGTTTTGGGATGCCCAGTCCTTCCTCATCATACCTATTAAAGAAGGTGCTGTAAGGAAAGGAAAACAAAATTGATTAGTAGGCACAATTTTCAGTCTTTGAATTCATGTTGTGTCTCTTCCAAGAAAAATACATTATTTTGTGTAGAGGATACCAGTTGGCAATGCCAAATTAATACAAAATGGCTCAAAGTATATTCCATTAAAGTCAGATAAGAGATTGAAATATAGGAAACATTCAAATATTCTAAGATGAAAACCAGGGCTCATTCACCTCTAGCTCTATCAAGGAGGAAGTTTTTCCTCGAACTAGGTTTTGTTTTTGGGTTTTAACAGCAAAGCTAGTAGTCCCCTGCATTTCATATAATCTGTTTTTAAGTGCAGGAAACAAACTGTGATTACAGGAACTTGTGGAAATTTCTCTTTTTGAGAGATCTGAGTAAAAGAAATCCAGCACCAAAATACTGAGTGTTAATTTTATGACATAATTTCCCAGAAAAGCTATTTAAAGAGACTTTAAAGGGCAACAGTTCCTCAGGACAGGTTCCAAAGCTACAGAGAAACCCTGTGTTGGAAAAAAAAAAAAGTCACAAGGAAAGACCCATAGACCCATAGATGTTATTTTTACCAATGACTATGTTGACCAGAATATGGTATTCTATTCAGATTTTATGTATGTTGAAGTACACTGAAACTTAATAATGATCTTTCTAATACTGAGAAGTGGGAATCATAATGTCCATGGGAAGATTAATGTAGGTAATTAAGAATTCAAAAACATTGTTCTCAACTACGTTCACAGCATTTTTTTTTGTCATAGCCAGAACATGGAAACAACCTAAATACCCCTCAACTGAAGAATGGATAAGGAAAATGTGGTACATTTACATAATGGAATGCAATATGGCAGAAAAAATAATGACATCTTAAAATTTGCAGACAAGTGGATGGCTCTAGAAAACATCATACTGAGTGAGGTAATCCAGACCCAGAAAGTCAAATATTATATGTACTCACTCATAAGGGGCTTTTAGACATAAAGCAAAGAAAAACCAGCCTACTATAATTTATAATCCCAGAGAACCTAGACATGGATCTAATCTACTTGGAAAGTAGAAAAAGACAAGATCTCCTGAGTAAATTGGGAGCATGGGGACCATAAGAGGTTAGAAAGAGAGAGGAGAAGAAGTGAGGGGAGCAGAGAAAAATGTATAGCTCAATTAAAATCAATAAAAAATTCAAACGAAAGGATCCTTTTAGGAAGTTGCAGCATTCTCCTGCTTCATTTTCAGAAATCTATTTCATGTGTTAATAGGTGTTGCAAGATTTTAAAGCTGACTCATTGTGATATTTTAAACTTCATAGAAAGTTCTAAAGGTTCATAGAATACTTCTAAAGGTTGTCTTTGCATCATAAGAAAACATCTTTTTTTTTAAATTTATGAGACTGACAGATTTGTCCCAGAGGAATAAAAACTTGAAAATATGTTTAAAATTCTTGTTTTTAGAAGAAAAATAAGATTGGACTAAAATATGCTGGCAAAATGACTTTTATTTATAAAAATTATCAATTTTTATATTATAAATAAAGATAGCAACAGATCATGTAGAAAATAAGAAAAGGCACTCAGAAATTATTCATTATTTAAATTGAATTATATCCACTATTAAATTTATTTCCAAGGGAAGCTGTGCTATTGTTTTACATTATGGTTTATAATGTATTATGGTCATTTATGCAAATTATAAATTCAAAGCAAATCCTAAAAACTAGAAGATGATCAACATAGTATAATTATGAACATACTTTTCATATATACATGACTTAATCTATGGTTAAATTTCAGCTTAATATAGTGTTGTGATGCAGTTAATATTGCACTGTATTGCATTTTGCTCTTAACGCCAACCATATAATGGTTGTAAAACATAAACTTTCAGTTGCTTTAACAACATAACAAAATGATCAACTGAGTAGAATACACATACCATTTTTTCTATTCTAATTTGTCACTCATAAATTGATGGTGCATTACCTTAATTTTTAAAGTCTCATGTTGTACTCATATAAAGCAAACATTGCAAAATTCCTTAATTGCATATATTTATCACTTTAAAGGCCACTTTATGGGCTGGCGGATGACTCAGCTGATAAAGCACTTGCCTTGCAAGCACAAAGAGATCAATTTGCTTCCCAGAACCATATTGTTTTAAGAAAGAGTCATGTAAAATGGTGTAAGTTTTAACCAACTGCTGGGAATGTAGAGACATGGGAACCGTCAGCCTAGTTGGGGAGCTGTGGACCTATAGCAGATGCTGTCTCAGAGGGGGTGCAGAGCTCTTCTGATCCTGGCACCAAAGGTTGTTTTCTGGCCTCTGCGTTTGTTTGTAATAATTATTAAATACTTGATTATGTTGGTGTTTATCAATATTTTTTCAATGTTGGAATGCAAATTTCTAATACTGTGCTCTCAGAATACTAACATTTATGAAAATCTTTTTGACGTCATAAACTTCCTATTTTGTTGGAGTCTCTTGTATTTTCCTCACTAACTTTGGATGTGTGTCTTCAAGTGATTTTACCACAACCACCTGAGCAGCTGGAACTATAGGTTTAACCCCAAGGTCCTGCTGGTTAATTTTTTCATTGAGAAAAAAAAATGCTTCACATAACTGGAACTTTCTGAACTATTTGACACATTAGCATACTGCTTCTGAAAAGAACTTCATCCATATACTTTAGGTGCCCATTACAAACAGTTAATGAATTGAAGCAAAGGATGTGAGAAGCTACTTACTGTCTACTATACCCTTATTTCTGCATTTACTATTTTCACAAAAGTCAACATTGTGCCAAGTTTTATCAAAAAACAAAGCAACAATACATAAGGCTTTAAGCATTTGTTTTTCATATACTTAATGAACTTATTATTTGATGAACCAGTTTATCTAACATCTGCAACTAGCAGATAACAACGATACGTGTTTTATTTGTACTAGTGGATACAGAGCAAAAATAGATGTACCATACATATTTCTACACATCAAGAAAAATTATTTTAAGACACAGAAGGACAATTTATGATATTAAAAAATCAGATCTTGGAATGAACAGGCACACTACAAACTGTCAGTGTGACTGGAAGACTCAAGTGTTTTTTTTCTGAGTGAGAATTATGTATTCAAGGCAGTCTTCTGGAGAATTGTATTTCTGGTATAACTCATTGCTTAAAACTTCAAACTGATAGTTTTGACCCTCAAAAAAATGACTACTGAACGGATTACCGCTGCCTCTCCAGTTATTGGTGTGAATTTGGAAAAGTGGAGCCTGAAAATGAGACAGACTACATTCTCATGCAGTAGCCAACTTTATTCAGAGCACCAAACAATTTATACTGTGAGGGTTAAGTAGAATTGCATGAGTAAGGTGTTCAATCCCAAGCCACACATGGCAAGAACAGACTTTCCATAGAGGTATATGAATAACAACAGCAGAAGTAAACTCACTCCTACACACTCGACCCAGGAGGAGCCTGGAAATACACCTGAAGAACAATTCTGTGTTTTTTAAGAAACGGAAGTCACAAGATTCTTGTTTTGTTTTCTTGGAGTTTTCTCACAAGTATTCAAAATTTCCCTTGCACGACTCCATTCTGGGACTAGGTTCTGATAAATTAGCATGTTTTTGAAAGTGGTCTTAATACAAAGCCTTCTGTTTACTCCATTTATTGAATATCAAATAGGTTATCTAGTGCTATGAAACAATTTTGAAGATAATTTTATAGTAGAATTGGTTAACAAAGAAGCCTCTTCATAAAAACATGAACACTACTTGCTTAAGTTTAAGTTTATGCAGACAGTGAATTACTATTTCAGTTCACATATTGACTTTTAGCTAAGAGTTAATCACTTTTTGCTTTATGGAATGCAGAATGCTTCCATCTTTAAAATAAGCAACTGAAGCTCAGAGGACTTTTGCAATTGTGTAAAGATATTGGAGGTAAATATTAGTATTGAGTAGGATGTCAAGTAAGAATTTTAAAATTAATGTTGTTGCTCTGAGTTCCTATTAACTAACTCTAATTTACTGTAATATGTTCAAAAGAAAAATCCATGTTTAAAATCACACTATGGATAATTACAAACATGTTTTGCTGAGAATTTTCTCCAGATTTATAACGTGTCTCGTGTGATTGTATACATATATATTATGTGTATTAACTCTAAAATACAGTTTTAATGTAAAAGTATGATGGCATTTTTAAAATCATATTGAAAATTGTTAATTCCTATTTATCTATTTATCATACTGCTGATACTAATATTTATTCATTTGAATGTGTGCACATGTGCTTGCTTGTATATATATATTGTGTGTGTATGTGTATATCTGCAAGTGTGATTGTAAGTGTACATATGTGTTCTGTTTGTGTGTTTGAATATATGTATGAGTATACATACATATACATATATATGTTTATGTAATATATGTAAATATTTAGGTAGGAAAGTTGGAGGAGTATCAATACACTCCTATACATGTTTGTGACTGTGAATTCTAAATAATATTTGAATAGATCTTATATGCTACTTAAAACTTTTCATTAATGTAGAAAGTGCCTAGCTATATACTGCTTGCTAAGCTAGTTGGATTAAACAAGTAGACAAGTTTATCAATCTCTCCATTTCTTTTAGGAAATATCTAATTGTAGGACATTTTCATATGGAGTTGGTGTTTCCTTGAGACTTCCACTCTGGTTCCAGCTGGCACCTCACAATTATTCATCATGTGTTCTAGCCTGATAGCCTGTCCTCTTTCATTTTCCCTCTCTTATTTCTATTCCTCATCCTGCCTGACTCTTTTCTTCATTTATTTGAGGGTATTTTTTGATTTTTCTTTACATTGTCTACTCTTCATTTTCATACTTTCAGGAAAGACTTAAAGAAGTTATAAGAAAATTTTTTTAAAAAAGTAGTCAACAACACAATGAAATAAACAGCAGAGACTGGGACAAACTCATTGGAACAGCATTTTGAAACTGTAATCCTTTCTCAATTTTAGGGAGCCAGTGTGCGTCACCAACATGTGCTGCTGTTTCTTCCAGTGTGTGCTTAGCAGAGACATTATGATCACTACTGTCTTCTTAACAACAAAGCTGTGCTGATGTTATATAGATTTATCATGGGCAAATTGATGCACACATAGCTATCTATATTACCTATATCTCTATATATTATAAAGTTGAGACAGTATTCGTGAGAGTCTGTGTCTTGTTTTAGAAATATCTCCTCAATGGATTGTGCTTTAAAGTTAATGAATCCCTACGATCTTCACAGTATTTGCCCGGTGTGATTCTGTTTTGATGTACTTTTCTTTGTAATCAGATTTTAATGATAATATATATTGTTATATCCTTTCCCCGTGTGGTTGAAATTTGGTTATGTGTTTGAAAGATACACCCGAGACACACATGAGGGAAAGTTGGCACTTTATTTTATGTTCTCCCTTGTTTATTTCTATTTTTTTATGTCCAACAATAACATTGTAGTGTGCTCAACCAAATGGTGGATGAACTAAACAGGATAATGGCTCCCAAATAACGCATTACCATCCCTAGAGCCTGGAAATGTTCTGGGAAAATAGGGCTTTGAAGACCAGAATTATGAGGCAAAGAGGTTTTAGCACGGTACTCCAGGTGTGTCTAATGTTCACAAAAGACTTCATAGGTGAGTAGCACAAGGGTTAGAGGCTAAAACCAGAAGCCTGTCAAGACCAGGACAAGCAATGGATTCTTCTCAGGAACCTCCAGAAATTCAGTCCACCTGACATATGGATCGTAGCCCTGGAAGACTTTACTGTATTTCTAAAATCTAGAACTGAGGAACTATTAATGGATATTGTTTTAAGACACTAAGTTGTTATCATATGTAGTCATAGTAAAAATAGGGAATTTACAAGTAAATACAACAACAAATAATATAGTACAATAAAATTTTATCAATTTTATAATTAATATATCCTTAAAGATATTATATCATAAGTATTTGTGATTCAGTTATGAAAACTGAGTAAGTTCT
>NW_026067944.1:20194929-20200169 GCF_014885135.2 Alexandromys fortis | reverse complement strand
GTAAGCGCACCTTGGGGTGCTTACACAGATGATTAGAAATGGGCTAAATTAATATGTGAGAATTAGCCTAGAAGAGGCTAGATAGAAATGGGTCAAGCAGTGTTTAAATGAATACAGTTTGTGTGTTGTTATTTCGGGCATAAGCTAGCCAGGCAGCCGGGGTGCTGGGGACGCAGCCCCGCCGCTCCTATTTCAACAATGAATTAGCTTTAAAGTTCTTTTCAGCCCTCTACATGTTTTTAATTTCTTTTTCATTGGCTGTGGAACTGGATGATTTAATGAGGTTTGTCTTTATTTTGTCATTTTCAATCATTTTCACCATACACATCTACAGATTCTTTAGATCCAAGGACATTTGAGAAACTGTTTATATGATAGATACTATTTAAAAAACATTTTCTTTAAAATATAAGAAGCAAAGGTATCTTAATATTGGACCAGACAGAGACTCCATTGGCCTTCTTTGTCACATTCCAATGGAAGAGCACGTACTGCCCCAGTGATTTTTAGGAATTTAGCATTGCTAGCTCTCCATGGCCGAGAAATTGGCCAGGTCAAAGAGAAAATTCAAGAAATTGAAACTCTCCAACTTAAAAAAAAAATCCTTTACCTAAATATTATAGTAAAACCAATACTACTGATTGTCATTCTCTTTTGAAAATCAAAAGAAAATTAAATTTTATGTATACGGTGTTTTGCCTGCATGTTTGTCTGTGCACCACATGCACTCCTAGAGATGCCAGATGCCAGAAGAGGACATAGAGTACCTTACACTGGAGTTATGATCATGAGCTACCACATGGGTCCTGGGAATCAAACTTCAGACAATGCTGAGAACTGCTGAGCCATTTCTCCAGTGACTCTATTCATTTATTAATTATTTTGGTGAAAGTGGTACTTTAATAATTATATATTGCTTATGAAATTATAATGAAATTTTAATTTGTGAGCATTTAATTATCTTCAAACATGTTTTATTGCTTACAGACCTCAACTGATTCTTTAACAAAAATTTTCTTCATGTTCCTGTATAGAAAATAATGACCTAATTTAAATGTTATGAAATTTGGGGTGAGGAAGTCTACTAACACAGCTAAAAATTACGTTAGCTAGAATTGTCAAATAGGGAACAACTAAACAATTTTTCAAAACAAAATGGAAAGTTTAAAGCACTACAGTATACTGAGTGAATGGTACAAATCCAAATTTATCCTGCAGTGGAACTTGGGGGAGGGGAAGTTCTGAGCTTTGAAAGAAACCCACATAGTGTGTTTCTTTACTCTTAGACATCTAAAGTAAATCTCTGCACATTCATAAGTTGATGGCATGCTCATGAGGAAGCAAGTGTGATATGTAAAGGGACAAAAAGTTATAATACAGTATGTGCCACTAATTAAAAATATTAGGTTCCTACTAAATGGCTGTGTGGTGATATTTATATGCACGGGATGAGTTAGCACCAAACTGCTCCTAGTGACTCAACATCAATGACACCATCCAGCCAAAACTCTCATGCAACAAAGCCTAAAACAAAACAAAAATCAGCCGTCAATCTAGTAAATATTTTTAAGTTAAATTAATATATTTAAAAATACATATCCTTTTCCAAAGAACTTAAATAAACCTGTCTTAGAACAGAATTTATTATCTATGTTATTTCTAAAATATAATTAAAAACATTATGTTTTAGACTTTATATGTAAAATTAAATGCATTTGTAAATGGTATTCATACATTAGTTTCTGTGGCTTATGCAGAAGCGTCATCAGCTGTTTCGTCTGGTCCTGTGCAGACATTCTTCAATTTATATAATAATACAAAATTGCAGCAAAAGCCAGCTACAAAAGCCATGGACTTTGAAAGTATTCTAAGCGAAAAAGCTTTATGAAAATTAGACTTGTAAGTGCTATGGATTTGCTTCCTGTGTATCTCAAGAAATAAAAAAAAATCCTTTCCTGCTGCATCCCTAAGGTGCGCAAACAGACAAGAAAATTAGAGTCATCTTTTGGCACTAGAGAACAACCCACGGATGTGTCCTTGGGCTTTTTCAGAAGAGTTCGCATTTAAAAGACTTCCATTTATACTATGAAATAAAATAGCAGCAATTACCATTTTTTCCCCTTAAAATAGAAGACCAGACCAGCTTATGTCTTCTTTGATCATTTCAGATGGAATTGATCTTGTATGTCTGAGTTCCTAAAGCATTTGCTCACTGTTCCTCTGACACCTAGAAATTGGCTGCCATCATCTGAAGTGGGTGCACATCCTCCTTTAGAGAATGCACAACTATATATTGGATTGTTCTTTCAACTTCCTATGCTCCTTCCAATATATTAAACTACTCTCTGTACGCCATGGCCTTGAATGCCTAGTTATTTTTACTTTAGAACTGTGAAGAGTCTACCTGGAAACAACTGACCCATAGTCACACACCCCTTGAGAAGTGGACCACATTCTAAGGAGATCAGTTATAAATTCCACTTTGACCACAAAGGTATCTTTAAAGCCATGGGATTCCAATGGGACCCACTATGTCAGCACACAGTATCAGTCACCTTTATTTAAATGTTTTCTTTCTTCTAAATCTTACCTTAGACTTGTTCAATGAGTACCTCTACAGCTCTCATTGCTAATTCTTTGGGATACCATCTGAGCAGTGTTCAAATGATTTATATAGTTTATGTATATAGCCACCATTTTACTGAAGTAGAATTAATGTAAGTGAATATTAGTAAGGGTAAAGCTAGAAATTGAAAATTATTTTTTAAATGCTGACATTTGAACTCAGTATAATGAAAATATGAAATGCATTGCATTATAATTCAATTGAATATCATTCAAATCCATTTAGGTTCATTCCAATATTTTTGAGAATCATTTAACGAGATCTTTTAAAAAGACATATTTGTATCAAACAGCAAGAACAAACATAAATGATTCTCAGTTATTGCAAAACCATAATTACTTGAGTAATTATTGCAAAATCATACCTCAGTGAGAGGTTGGGAGGAAGTACGGGAGAGCATGGGGGTGTTCGTACTTATGAGCAGGCACAGTGCTACATATGAAACAAAAGTCATAATGAATCACACTGTTTTGTATGCCAACTAAAACTTTAGTAAAAAAAAATAAGGAAAAAGAAAAATGCCCTCAGTATCAAATTTTTCCTAATTCTAAAATTATTCACCCAGTACCATTTCCTTCATACTAACAAACTAATCTCATTTCCTTTCCCCTATGGTCAATATAATTCAAATGGGCAGAACTCTGATGTGTTACACAGACAATAGACATTTTATGAGAACACTCTCTGAGATTCTATATATTGTTTTTCAAAAATTTAACTGGAAAAAGCCCACAGCCAGCATTATTGTGGTTTTATCTCTATTATTTTGGGCAAGTGGAAGCTATTTGTATAACAGTGTGACTTGAGTATAATTCCAGGAGGTACAAAGGCTTAAGGAGGGAAGATATATTCCCACTGCTGCCCACTGGAAAGAATATTGAATGGTTTAGGGATGTGGGAGTTTTTCTGTCAAGTCACTAGAAAAGGAACTGCAGAGTTGTTTTCTTTTTCCTTCGCTTAAGAGATAGCATAAGTTTGCCAGTGTTGCTTCTGGCTTGAGCAGTGAGGGAAGAACTTGATTCTTCTCTGATGAACATAGCACCAACAGCCAGGTGCTTCCATCGCTTCCTTGAAACATTCATGGCTTCCTGAGGACAGGGGTGATTTTGTTCTCATCACTGATCAGATAGCAGAGTAAATTACTGACATAGAGCAACACCTGGCTGAGCCCTGTGTTTTCCCCCTCATTTTCTCTCGTTAGTAACTGTGGTGTAGAAAGCCTTGGCTCATGCAGACAGGCTGTTTTCTCACATTGGCTGCTAGCTCATCTAGTACATATGCTATGCTTTCTTCCCCCGATTTCTGTGATGCCTTTGTTAACAGACCAAAGGAGTCGATTTTTATTTCTTAGAGAAGTTAAAGGATAGAATTTTCAAAAAGTATATTCTGACTATTATCCTCAATACACAGTGTCTTAACTCTTTGCAAGTTGTTCTGATGCTTCCTTTGAAACGCAACATGCTGTGAGTGCTATACAAGCTGAATCACATTTCTAGGTGGAAAAGAATTATGTTGCTTAAATCTAATTTAATTTTTTAGTCTACAAGTTTCCAGGTTGAGTTTATATGAGCAAGAAATATTTGTTTCAAAATAAATATGTTACTTGTATAGTATGCATAAAAATATAGAACTTATTATTAATTTATAAAACAATTTAAAATAGAGACTCTAGCTATTCAAATTATAACAGTTTATATAACAAGTGATTGGATAACATGGAAATAGAAATATCTAACATGTACAATGGCGATATTTAGCTAGCCAAGCCATAGAAGCTATGCCTGCCAATCCACAATTTAAGTTAGAACTTTTCAGTCTGGCTAACACTATGGCAGAAACGTTTAAGCTATATCCTGAATATATGAACTATTTTCCTTAATAATTTATTATCATAGCATTTCTTATATTTCCTACTTACTATGGTCTATTTTGATCTAAGTGAACAAATTTAATCAATTATGTACTTGTCTTTGCTAATTTTTGTAACATCTACTTTATTTTTCATATTTTTAAGTGTGTGTTTCTTTGAGAAGGTGCATGTGAGTGCGGGTGTCTAGAGAGGTCAGAGGTGATGGACAGCTGAGAGCTGCCCAGCCTAGGTGCAGGGGACCCATTCTTCAAGATAAGTATGTGTGCATTCTTTTAATGAGGTGGGTGGTCCTCGGACTTCCCACAGGTCAGGGAACCCTGATGGCTCTTTGGGCTGATGAGGAGGGGGACTTGATCGGGGGAAGGGGAGGGAAATGGAGGCAGTGGCGGGGAGGAGGCAGAAATCTTTAATAAGTAGTAAATAAATAAATAAAATATATTTTAAAATATAATATATTGTGATCACAGTTTCCCCTCCCCAGCTTCTACCCATATCCTCCACAACTCCCCAACTGCCCAAACCCACTCTTTTTCTTTTCTCTCCCTCATTAGGAAAACAGAGCAGCATCTTAAAACTAAATAAATAAAATAATAAAGTAAAATAAAAACAAGCAAACTAGACTAGGACAAAACAAGCAAGCAGAAAGAGAGAGACAAAAACACAAGATACACATAGAAACACAGAGATACACACAGAAGTCCCATAAAAGCTGAAAATTGGGAACCATACTACATAAGCAAAAAG
>NW_026067944.1:20158927-20194583 GCF_014885135.2 Alexandromys fortis | reverse complement strand
AGGTGAGCATCCAAACTGCCTAGGCTCCCACAAAGCCAAAACGTGCAGTAGGATCAAAAACCCATAGCCATTGTTCTTGAGGTCTCAGTAGCCCTCATTGTCCGCTATGTTCAGTGAGACCTGTTTTAACACAGGCTTTTTCAGACCCAGGCCAACTGGCCTTGGTGAGTTCCCAATAGAACATCCCCATTGTCTCAGTGTGTGGGTGCACCCCTCGCGGTCCTGAGTTCCTTACTCGTGCTCTCTCTCCTTCTGCTCCTGATTTGGACCTTGAGATTTCAGTCCGGTGCTCCAATGTGGGTCTCTGTCTCTGTGGCACTTGTTGAAGACTGTTGAAGAAAACTAACTTGTCATTTATGAGCTGTTGTCCGTTGGAGGTAGCTTCTGGGTTAGAGGTGGGGGCTTGTGTCCACTTCCTCTCTCAGTGCTAAGCTCCATTTGGCTTAGATATTTGCTGGCCCTGTGCATGCTCTTAGGGTAAGCCATCCCTCAGCTCTTTTGTCTTTAATCTTGTCTATAGTCCTGAGTTGCACTGAGCAGGAAGACAGAGAGATGACTGTATCGTGAGAGGGAAGGGAGTCTCTCATCGAGAGCTCTCACCAGTTCATAAAGCCTCTCATCAGCTGAAGAGAACGCTGGTACCATCACCATCTGCTGTAAAGTGGTCAACATGGAGTTTACATTCATTTTATAAATAGGTTTATGTTATCGTAACAGTGATCCAGGCTTAAGGCCCAAATATGTAGTCTTAAGAAGAATTTTATACCTCCCCCCCAGAACTGACAGAAAATCTCAAACAAAACTATTTACAGTAAAAAGATACTTTACCTTCCTGTCCCTGTGAGACCTTAACTTTATGGGTTGTAATCATAATTACAGTTGTTGGGTGTTTTTAGGAATCATCCAATTATAAGATGGTGAGTCTAAATGCAACCAAACCCTGTATATTATTATTGAAACAATGAGCTGGAGCATCTCCCTTGAGGAGCTAGTACCCACACTTTAGGGTGTGTTTGCTTTTCTTCTGAGCACCCACTTTTCTCATAATCCTCATAGTTAAGACTGCTTGACTTGTCCCCAAATTTGCTTCATAAACGGGTTAGTCCTGAAATGCGTTCCAGTGTCAAAGCCATAAATGCTGGTCTGGCCTGAGTTAGGGTCCTCAAAACACTTGCACTTCACTGGGCTTCTGAAACCGACAGTGGGGGAGATGTGATTGCTTTACTTGTGCTCCCAAAATGCTGATAGCAGGACTTTACTGTTTAGGGAAGACACATATTTAAGTGGTTATCAGAGTCTAAACTGGCCTGCATCCTATACCTACTTCTTGCTGGGCGTTTTGTTTTCAGATACTCGCAATGATGCTTCTTGATTTGAAGGACTACAGAAAAAGAAGGAAAAAAAAAAACAAAACCTGAGACAAATTTTCTCCAATCATTTTGAACCTTAGTCACTATTTGTCTATATTCTTACTTGTGTATTCAATTCAACTTTGCTGCTTCTTTTAACTGAGACAGAATCTCAATATGATCAAGGTTGTCTTTGCATTCTTGCACTCAAGGGAACTCCTAACTTTGCCTTCAGAGAAGCTGAGCCAGCAGTATACACAGCTGTGCTCAGCCAAGTGTGTGTGTGTGTGTGTGTGTGTGTGTGTGTATGTGTGTGTGTTCCAGAAGCCCGCACTGGTTTTCTTCCTAAATAACCTCTGCCTTATATTTTGAGACAGTGCCTCCCACTAAAGCTGCTCTTCACTGAATATTTAGCCTGCCAGCAGAGCTTGTCCCCATCTGTACAGCTCTGGGATTATGGGCACACATCACTGTGCCCAGCTTTTTACACAAATGATGCATATCTGAACTTAGGTCCTTATGCTTATACTACAAATATCTTGCTGACTGAGTTGGTCCTTCTCCCAAGTTGAGTTAAGGGATTTAGAATAGTCCCTATATTCCACCCACATGCAAACTGCCCTTATCTGCTCCAAAGCAGAAACTTTCCAAGTAGTTCAACTGTCTTAGCTCCCTCCCCAGGTATTCGATAGGAAAATTGACTCCTAGCACCAAAGGAAGTCAGTTCTGGGACAGGAGATAATCGGAGCAGTCACTTCACAAGCTGCCACATCTCCTGTCTATCCTAATGGAGAACCCATTTGTCTCTCTAAACAGTCCGCTGTTTCCCAAAGACTTGTTCTCTCTTCCTCCTCCCTTGTGAAGATGACACATAATCCTCAAATTTTAGCCACCCCACCTTGAATCACATTTTTCTGTGAATTTCTGTCTCTCTAGATGGATACTAATCTGCCATGGTCTTTGCTAATCTGCCCCTTACCACTTTAATTTCCAGCTGCCTAAACACGGAGCTTAAAAGGAAAAGGAAAACCTTCCTCCACAACAGTTTATTTTGAAGTTATGCATGTGTGTGTATGTATGTGTGTGTGTGTGTGCATGCTTTTGTGTGTGTGTCTGTCTATGTGTCTGTATGCATATTTGCTTGCATGTAAGTGAGGTTTTCGTGGAGACCAGAGGCTGTTGAGTCCCCATGAAGCTGGAGCTACATGCAGTTGTAAGAGACCTCTTGTGGGTGCAGGGAATTGAGTGGTATGCACTCTTTACACTGAACTCTCTGTGCAGTCTCTACACAGTTTCAAGTCAGTGGACATAGCTTTAGTGATAATAATATGGCAGCTGAAGTTATAATTGGCTCTGGAGTTTTAAAATAGAGATTGGTAAATGTTGCTATTGGTGAGACCTCCTAGGTAATGTTCAGAGGCAGTTATGATGAAGGCAGACATGGAGGGCTGAAAGATGCTGTTAGAGCATGAAACATAGGGGCCAAAAGACTTACCGATCTTTAAGACAAACCTAGTCTAATTTCCCAACTTTTTGTCTTTATTGTTGGTCACAGTGATTTATTATTTTCCGGCTATATAATATTAATTTATTACAGATTCTTTATATATTTTTGTAAAAAGAGGATATTTAAATAATTAGAGCTATATTACTAGACTACAGGTATACATATATACTAATATATATGTATATATTACATAATTGCTAGAAAAATATGGCCTCTCACACAGGAAATAGTTTAATATCTTGGGAACTATTTTGGTTTTGTTGGAGATACACACACACACACACACACACACACACACACACACACCACAAACACACAGGAACTCACAGGTTTTCTGGACCAGAATCGCACTATATAGCTATATAGTCCATAGCTAGACTGGAGTCATCTATGTATCCCCAGCTAACTTTTAACTTTTGAACTTTTTATGTATGCTACCCAAGTGCTCTGCGATTACCATCATGAATTTAAAAAAATGTTCCTAGAAAATCAAGATTAGTATTTTATATCTGAATAATAGAATGTCTATGGTTTCACAACTATATTGGAAAAAACATGGTTCAAATGTTCAAATTCCTATATCAAGAGTCTAGCCATTCTTATAAGAACCATAACTATATTTTTTTTATTTCAAAAATCTTCTTAGCCATAAATGGCCTCTACACCAAGAGATGTTAATTTCTACAGTTTTCTGGGATGCAATGCTTGGCTTTAAGAAGAATGAGAAGTGTGGTGGGTGGAGTTTGTTTTCACAGCTTGCCTGTTGTACCAACTTTTCCTCACTTCCTTTAGTAGTTTAGTTTGGTTTATGGAGATAAGCCTTGATAGCAATATTGATACAACATTGATGGATGCTGAAAAACAGACCTTTATAAAGTATTCTTATTTAGGCTGAGCTAGATTAGTAGGGAGGACCTTGGTCATTTCTCAAAGCAATGTGCCTTAACCTCTCTGAGTAGTGGATGGGGGTAGGGTAGAGGGAGGGTGGAGGATATAGGAGGAGGGGAGGGAGTGGGAACTGGGATTGATATGTAAGATGAAAAAAAGATAGTTTGTTTTCTTCTTTTAAAAAATAAAATAATTTTATTTATTTTTACCAGAAAAATCCATTTTTTAAAAAGCATTATATATCTTTTTTATAGATTGGTATTTAGATAATTTATATTGTGTGCTTTTAAAATTTTAATTAATTTTATTTATTAACTTAGTTTTTACATACCAATCCCAGTTCCTCCTCTCTCCTCTCTTTCTGATCCCTATGTCTTACCCCCACCCACTCCTCAGAGTCAACTAAATCTGTCCAATTACCTTCTCGAGTCAGGACCAAGCCCCCCTCTCCACCCCTGTACAGTTCATACTTTAGAATTAGATCTTGGTTCCACTACCAATGGCTCCATATTCGGCCCAAGCCATAGTATTGTCACCTGTATTCAGGGATCCTATTTAGGTTCTATGCAGTCTCCTCAATTGTCAGTCTGGAATCAATGATCTCCCGCTAACTTGGGTCAGCCGACTCTGCTGGTTTCTCTTTTAAGATGTAGACATATGTGATATGAAGAATGTAGATTCTTCTTCAAATGGTTTCTTGATTTAATATTGCTAAAATTAAAAATAGTTTTACCCATGTCCTTTCATGGATTCTAAGAATGCTAGAGGACTATTTTGGATAGGATAAACAGCCATAGTTAAGACATTAGAAAGCATGAACTGGATCACAAATTTGGTATCATTATTGCTACCTTGTAAATACTTTCTAGTTTCAAATAATGGAAACCAACTAGACTTCCTGTCATTGAGATACACCAGTAACTGCTGGGAGGGCTAAGCTACAAATGGGCACAGGGATCAGGAGGACAAGCCCCATGCCAGTTCAGTCTTTTTGGACACTGTGCTGCCATATCACATGTTGGCTGTGGCCCCAGGTTACTTGGGGTTAAATTGTTTCTCTGGTACATGTGATTATAATTAATTTTCATACTAGTTTCCCTTCACTTTCTTGGTTTTAATAGAAAACTAGTATGGCTCACCCTTTGTCATGAGGATTAGAATAATATTTAGTGTAAAAATACAGTATTTTATTTAATGTATTATCCAACATAACACAAGTTGGCTATTATTAATTTTAGACATATGGTAATGTTAAATAAACATTATGGTGGCAATTAAAGGCCAATTTCAAATAGTGCTAGAGATGATTTTATAATAGAGTAAATATTACAAATCTTAGAAAAAAATAAGACACTAAAAAGTAATGTAGCTCCCTTACTGGTCCCAGGATAGCTGTTTCTGTCTCTTACTCGACATTGAAGTATGAAAGCTGGCCCTTCCCGACCCCCACTATGAAAGAATTTACTCCAACACTTGGGTGTCTAGTCAAACACTCCCCAAAAAATAGTTTTCAAACTTGGATGTCTTAAAAATGCTCTTATGAATATTTCCACAACATAATTTCAAAGAATGATTTCTTTACAGTAAAACTAGAACAAACTCTTTATAGAAATAGTTTAGAGAATGCTACTGTAGAAGAAAAGTTGAGTATTCCTAGAAATTTAAATTAGTACACATTGTTGGAATTCTCCACATATGTTGATTCTAAATTAATGATCATTACTACTCTATGTCATCCATTGGCACTTGACTGTGAAATGTACTAGAAATCAGGCCAAGATTGTAATTTCTTATTTGGGAAGAATGTGTTTTAAATTAACAATATCACCAACACAGTTTTATATTTAAATAATTACAAGCTAAATATGAATATTAATGTTTCTACAAGTATGTTGCTACATGTATTTTGAAATGTTTTGCAAAATAGAACCAATCCCACAATAAAAGTCCTTACTGTCTGGGAGGTGGTACCACAGGCCTTTAATCCCAGAACTTGGGAGGCAGAGGGCAGAGGCAGGCAGATCTCTGTGAGTTCAAGGCCAGTCTGATCTATAAAGCAAATGCCAGGACAGGCTCCAAAGCTACATAGAAAAATCCTGCCTTGAAAAACAAAAACAAAAAAAAGAAAGAAAGAAAGAATGAATGAATGAAAGAAAGGAAGAAAGAAAAGGGGAAAAAAGACTTTTACTGTGTCTACTTTAAAAGTGACCTTTCACAGGACTCTAGAAAGTTCATCAATGAGCCCATAGTTTATTCTTACATCAACATATTAAGCATATATTTATTAATCTTCGCATGTCATGGAATAAATTTATAGCTCTGGATCAGGCCATTAAATAGTATTAAATGTCTTAACAAAATTCTTGGATCCCAAAACTAATGTGATATTTTCCCTCAGATCATGTGACACCATCTTTGCTGGGAGGTAAAATTAAATGAATAGTTGTCTTAGTAAACTTAAAAACCTTCAAGATAAAAGTAGGTACACTCTGTTTACTTTAATATTATTTTATAAATATATGTCAGTAGGATTTACTATATTTTTTCAAAAGAAATACAAAAACTAAAGCTCACATACACAAAAATACTAAATGGAACATATGGTGCATTTATATTAAAAAAAAGTGCTTTTTACTTTTACTCAGACTAACACAAGAAAACAAATTTTTGCCATTCTAAGACATGCTACATACAATTAGCTCAATTTTTTAAAACCTCAGAGCAAGTCTAACTAGACTGAATGTTTCTGTAAATGGGTCATAAATTAAAAACTCTATAGATGTGCACAGGTCAGAGTTGCAGATGTCTGACGAAGGTTGTTAACAAAAAGCAAGCTAAAAAATAATGCCAATTATCCGCTTGCCAAGTCTGGCTAACAATGACCTAAGTCTTACAGCTTGTCTCACCAGGCACTGTGCCCCCAGTCTCTGGTCACAATCTTACACCCAAAACCTTGCACTGTTATGGTAAATGGCTCAACTCCTTAACATTTACCCAAGGAAGGTGCTATGACCAATGAGATGTAAGTCTTGTAACTTTTTTTCTTATTCCTAACGTCTCCTGTAAAAAAAAAAAAAAAAATGTATTTAAGGCCGGGCGATGGTGGCACACACCTTTAATCCCAACCCTCGGGAGGCAGAGGCAGGCGGATCTCTGTGAGTTCGAGATCAGCCTGGTCTACAAAGCTAGTTCCAGGACAGGCTCCAAAACCACAGAGAAACCCTGTCTCGAAAAAACAAAAAAAAAAAAATGTATTTAAGATAGAACAAAGAAGCAAGAGAGAATTGGAACAGAAAATTGAAACAATGGAGAGTTAAAAAAAATAGAACTTAGAAAAAAATTAGAGACAAAAAAACAGACAAAATAATAAAGAACATGATCGAAATAGAATGTGTGTGATTTTATTATATACCCCTCATATAGAAAGAAAGTCATTAAGCCCAGTTTGCTATAGTGGAAGTTTTTCTTCAAACCCTGGAAGTAGCCTTGAAAGTTGAAAGTCAGGGCTACTAACAGCAGATCATTAGCTGGAAGATGTCATAAACCATAAAGCTAAACATTTTTGAGACATTTTAAAGAGAACATCAATTGAACACTCCTGGATTTGCCCAAGTCAGAGTGTGTTCTAAGAGCTTTGACAAATAACCTGCTGGGAAATTGATCTTCTAAGCTACCTTAATGCCTTTAAAAAGTCCCATTTACTTCATTCTAAAACTTCAAAGTCTTTCTTTCTATTAATTATCACATACACTAAAAAATCACAAAGAACAAAATGCTATGGTTTATTCATCTAAGCAAAGCATCTAAACACTAAGTTACAGCCAAAATGGGGACTTACTGAAACTAAGGTCATCCTCTGTCAAACAAGACCACAAGAGGCTTTTCTCTGAGCAGAGAATTCATGAATATTTTATCTGAACACTTCCATAAGCTTGCTGCAAAAGTTGTTTCTTGGCATTTACTGGGGATGCCAAAATAGGTTCCTGCAATTTAAATCTTTTGATAATATATTTTTTCACACTTTCATTGAAACCCTATTGATCATTCATATAACAATTTGTCTAAAATACTTGTTTCTGAATAGTTTACACTGTGCACATCAATACTGTACAAAATAAACTTT
Organism: Alexandromys fortis; assembly: GCF_014885135.2. Taxonomy (NCBI): domain Eukaryota; kingdom Metazoa; phylum Chordata; class Mammalia; order Rodentia; family Cricetidae; genus Alexandromys; species Alexandromys fortis. The sequence continues at coordinate 20,186,716 of NW_026067944.1, read as the reverse complement.
ACTAATAAATAGATATTACATTTTTTTCTACCTCAAATCTATAGGAAAAAAGAAAACCAAACAACAAATACTCAGTTCTCTTTATCTGAATGGTAGAATGTGTTATCCATTATGCCTCATGTGTTTTAGTAGTGCTAAACACTCTCTGGGGTCCTGGATGGGGAAGGAATTATTAGTTAATCAAGCAAAAAATAACCACAGCTCAGAGTCCACTAACACTTCTCTAACCAGACACAGTGATTTGATATTCCAGAATTATTCTGACATTTCCGTCTTCACAAAATACTGCCTTTCCATGAGATACATCAGCAAACCCTTGCACCCTGTTCAAACTCTGACTGGCTGGAACTCAGCAGCTTGTGAGAATTCATGTGCTTCTCCTGATGAGGAGAGAAATCAAGTGCTAACAGCTGCCTCTAGGGCTTGACTTTTCCCTACGTGTCATGTGGCCTCCTTAAAAGGGAATATAATTAGTATTTCTAAAAGTCAGATCTGAAGTTAGGTTTTCTTGACTACAGATTCTGGCTTACCAGCATAATTCTTGGCAATTCTTTCACTTTTTCATTTCATTTTCCTCATTTACAGACTTGGAATTCTGTGAGCATCTAACTCATGAGTTGTTAAACACAATTTAGCTATATAATCCCTATAGAAGCTGACTAGTACTTGAGAAATATTAGACATATTCAACTAACAGGATATTGTTCTCAATATTGTGACAGGTACTCTCAGAAAATTTATATAATTGTTAACAAAGGGAGCTTTTATATTTTGATTTTCTTTTAGCTCAAATCAACTTATCACATTTCTACTAAAGTTTATTCTCTTTGTTTCACTTGATAGATGTCAGTCAACTTAAAGTTTAGTATTGTTGGAGTTTTGAAATACAACTTTTTTTTTTAGATAAAATAGTTTTAGAAAAGAAGATTACCTGTTCTTGGTTAATGATGATCCCACCTAATATTAACTATAAAGAAGAAAATGACATGTCCTGAAAGAGCAAGTGACTAAATTGAAGAGACAAATACCTATATCAAGAAGTTGCTTCCCAACAGATGAATGGAAATTAAAGCTTTACAATTGCAACAAATCTCTATATAAATAATTTGAAATTATTTTTTAATAATGTATTATTAAAAATTATACTTTTAAATATTCTGAAACTAGCCTATTTACATTTTCAAATTTGTTTTTATTAATAGTTAAAAGGAATCAGGAAGTACTGCTTTCTGTTAGTGGTAAATGCCTATCTCATGTTCATCTAAGACTGCTTTTATTTATTTCATGTGATAGACATCACTTTTATGAGCTTAAAAGGTCTTATGGAGCAAGATCTATAGATTTTCTTCCTGTAATTTTATCAGAAAAACTAGAAAATCACCTATTTTTTGGGTTTGATGGCTTCCCTCTAAGGTTAGGAGAAATCTCCTATCACATTTTCTCCAAGAATGAGGTGAAGACAGAGGTAAAGATGTCAGCTTTAAAGAAGTAGAAGTATTAGTAGGGGAGACTGGTGGACCCCAGGAAAGAACAGAGAGACCTGGTACCCTGAGTCTTGGTCCCTTGAATCTTAATAGTTTTCAAAGTTCTGTTCTGCCTGAGTTAACTTGAGCCTTGAGGAAGAAAACAATGTTTAACCTTCTGGTCAAACAATAACATAAATAAATCTTTAAGCACATTCTACTGCTACTGGTTACACATTTGCCTCTGTTTTATGTGGCCCCAAACTGTGGATGAATGTTTGAGAAAGGAGACAGATAACAGCATATGTTACCTTGACTTATCTGTTAGCTTTAGTTAACTGTAAGTCAGGGGGCACCTAGTTGTAGCAATACCACTCAGTTTACTCTGTAGTATTGTATCCTTTTCGAAATGTCTGACACTGGTCCATTCTTAACTTGCATGTGAAAACCCCCAAACTTTTCTTCTGGCTCACTTTTAATTGAGTAATGTCAAGCTGTTTAAGGATTGCAGACTGAAAATTTAGCTTTTTGAAGGTCTAAAGCTGCTTTCCTGATAATCTATCCCATTTTCCAATTTCCTAACTCCCTCTCTACTGCAAGTTTTATTGTAAGTTTTCCTATCTTGTGTGCATTATGTTTTGTACATAAGTACCTGACTATCCCAATCTGGTTGTTAGAATAGGAATGGCCTCCATAGGGGCATATATTTGAGTGCTTGGTCATTAGGGAGTGGCTCTACTTGACAAGGATTAGAAGGTGTGATCCTGGTAGAGTAGGTGTAGCCTTGTTGGAGGAAGTGTGTCACCAGGGGAGTGATTTGGGGTTTCAGAAGCTCAAGCCAGACCCACTCACTCTCTCTCTCTCCTCCCTGCTGTCTGCAGATCTAGATATAGAACTCTCAGCTACCTTTTCAGTACCATGTTTGCCTACTTGCTGGCATGCTGGTGATGAATTAAACATCTGAAACTACAAGCAAGTTCCAATTAAGTGCTTTCTTTTATAAGATGTGCCATGGTCACAGTGTCTCTTCACAGCAATAGAACAGTGACTAAGAGACACACATCTTATAAAGTGGTCAATGAGTTTCAGAAGATAAAGAAGTACACAAAAAGAAGCAATGTCTAAATGTATATGCTTTTTTTAAAAAAAAAGAAAACAGTAACATCATTTCTGTCATAAAAATTTGAAAGACACATTTTAAAAATTTGTATTGAAAAAAATATACTAAAAGAAACAAAACATGCCTGCAGGTAATGCATAACAAATGTGAATGGCAAAGATTTCTTTATGGTGTAGACAGAACAGTTATTTAAGGTTTTGAGGATTATGTGAGGTCTTCTTATTCTTCTAGAATTTTCTTTTCTTTCTTTCTTTCTTTTTTTTTTTTTTTTTGAGACAGTGTTGCTCTGTAACTTTGGGGCCTGTTCTGAAACTAGCTCTTGTAGACCAGGCTGGCCTTGAACTCAGCTGGGATTAAAGATGTGTGCCACCGCTAGAATTTTCTTAAGGAGAACTAGTATTCTCTATCTTCCTGTGAATTTCTGACTTACTGCCTTAGTCATTCTTATTACTCATGATATGTCATAGGAGCTTTCTTAATTTGCTTACCAGGTTATTAATTTAATTTGTCCTCAGTTTATATCATTCCTATCATGCCTACTTTTATTAATCTTTTGACTTCTTTTAGTTTTTGAGATTAATGTAGCTATATCATTTTCCCCCTTCTCGCCCCAGGCCATTCTACAGACCTCTCTGCTCTCTCTTTCAAATTCACGGCCTCATTATAAATTGTTGTTACATGCATATATGTATGTTTTTGATGTATCTAATTAGCCCATTTAACTCTTGCTTCATCTTTGTTTTCCTTCTTAGCTCATGCTTTTCCCATTAGGTTAAAGTTATCTTTTTAAAATCAAACATTTTTCTATGGCTTATTTTATTTTTTATGTTAAAAATAAGGACTTTTACATGTTTGAATTGTCTCATAATTTGTATATCACATTCTTTTTCCTAAATCTGAACTGTTTTTAATTGGTCACACAGTGACATTTATTGTTGTTGATAAATGTCCTTTTGTAAAGAAGAACAAACACATTTATTAAGGATAAGTGAGAAATTTAGAGACTGGGAGTGTAACTAAATATTTTTCAAATGAAATAGATTTTGACAATGTGGAATACAGTAGAATCTTATTTTTTTCTACTCCCCTGATTTTTTTTGGTTTTAAATCCAGGTTTCATTTTCCTCCTAGACCCAGAGTGCTAGGGCAGATGACTCTCAAACATAGGTATTCAACTCTGATTATAGCACCATTTGGCAGGTTAAATACAACACTGGTAAACACTGTTAAAGTCAATTGATAAAGTTAGTGACCTGTTGAGCTACCGTAAGTCTTTACTGTTAAGAGCCCTGTCATGATTTTCTGTGAATGAATTACTCCACCTGCAGTGGATGTTCTTTGAATAGCAGCACATACAACTTTTGCTTGTATAGGAAAACCTGTAGCAAGGAAATGACAGTCATACAATTGCTTATCTGGCAACTTACTGGAATGCCCTCACGGCAGACTGACTGTTCTGGATATTTTACTCTGAGGACATTCCAGTTCCAAGGACCATTATATTGAAATTCCAAAATGCCTTGCCCAGTCATATCATTCAAGATTCCTGCACTTGACTTGGAAGACAGCATTCCAGGAAACGTAAGTTTCCATGAACTTCACTTTAGTGCTCCCCACAGGTATTCCCACTCAAGATGACGAGTGCAGCTCTTCTTCAGTAACTCAGTATGAAGTCAGTCATTGGCAGAACTTGAAGTTGCGTCATGACAGCTATAAATTAATCCTTCATTTGCTTGTCAAATACCCCTCTATCTATATAACCAAACTCTTCAGTTCATATTTTAAGACATCCTAAAGATACACATGTACTTGGCATTGGCCAACTTTAATCCCAGTGAAAGTTTATACCCAGTGGTCTTTTCCTGCCTATTTATGATCATCAATATAAGCAAAATGTGATGAGATGTTAAGACTCACCCTTAGAGCTAGAGTTAGCAACAAAGGTGATGCCAACTATAGCAGTAGTACTTCAGGGAAACTAAGGACCTTCAGCGTCACTGACAAGGGAAGTGCTGGGGTACAAAAGTGGTAAAGATGGTGAAGGACTAAACTTGGACACACAGGGATGGTGGTAGAAGTTACTGGTATGGAAGGTCCATCTGTCCAAGTGTTGCTTTTCTTGGTTAATGAATAAAGAAACTGCCATGGCCTGTTGATAGGGCAGAACTTAGGTAGGCTGGGAGAATGAAGGGCAGAGTTAGGGAGACACCATGGACCCACCTCTGGAGATAGACGTGCTAAGACTTTGCTGTTAGGCCACAACCTCGTGGTGATATACAGATTAATAGAAATGGCTTAACATAATATATAAGAATTAGCCAATAAGAAGTGAGAGCTAATGGGCCAAGCAGTGTTTTAATTAATAAATTTCTGTGTGATTATTTTATGGCTAAGCTAGCCAGGCGGCCGGGACAAAGAAACAGCCTTCCTTGCAACAAGTTACAAAATAATCCCATACTAGTTCAGAATTATGTACAATAAAGGGTTATTTATTCAGGCAAGACTTACAGATCACTGTCCTAGATAACAATCCTTCACACTAATGGGAATAGGAACAGAGTCTAGCAGCCAGAAGCAAGAGAGCAAGACCAGGCTTTACAGCTGCATTTATAGTATAAAAGACCATGCCCGAGTGCACTGGTATCTTAAATGCTATTGGCTGAAGGAGCAGAAGGAGCTCCCACAACACAGGGAGGAAAAAACAAGGGAGGAAGCAAAAGGCACTTAGAAGAGATGGCAGGCCCTGGTTATGGAGGGAGGTCCTGGGAGCTGCTGAACTTGAGAGTTCCACCTGAGGCTAGAAAACTATAAAACTGGCAGTACCAAGAGCTTAGGAGATCCATTCCCAGTTGCTGCTGTTAGAACCAAAGATGTCACCAGCAGCTATGTGTCCAGTCAGTGGCGGTGAGAGGCCAGTACAGTAAGCCTATCTTTAGCCTGAATACCTACATGAATTTATAGATCTCTGATTACTAAGTTTAAGAGTCATAGCCTCCAGTAGTCAGGGATTAAATCTTTAAAACTTGAAGATTTATTGTCTGCCCAGTCAATAAACATTTAGCACTTAAGAATATGGATCTACCCACAGAACTCTTCCTCCCCTATCCTCAGTTTCGGTATGAGTAGAGCAAAGGGCCCCAGCCAGCTCATTGGTAACCTATGTGCATAGATTGTAAGATTTAAAAAAAAAAAATTGGTAGATGTAGTTCCACTGATTATTCTTTTATCCCTGTTACTTGAAATTTTCAGCAGGAAAGTAAGGAATTTGTATCATGAAATCATAAGCTACTGTTTCTGTTTTTGTCTCCCAGTCTTTCCTCCAGAATGATTCATCATTCCTTGATCTTGTTCTCTTTACTTTCTGATTTGCTGGAGAAAGTAAAATTCTACCATGAATATGCAATGCAATAATGATGGCAAGTGTCTTGTCTTGCTATCTCACTATAGACCATACCAGTTCAGGCCTAATAGCCCAGTTAACAGATGTGGACCTGCGTTTGTCAATCAAAATCAGACAGTACGAAAGGCTGAAAGCTCTCTAACGCCAGAGAAGTAAATGTTAGACTATTTAATACTATTCTGACAGACTCCTTGTTTATAGTCTTCAGGTTTTAATGTGCGATAGCCATTTTTGGGAGATATTGACACAGTAAAACTGGACTGTTGGATGACCATCCATTCAGAAGCCTCAATATTTCACTTTGAATATTTGCATGCATGGATCAAGTTCATGTTGTTAAAGTAATTCTGTGTTTTACTATCTCTAAAATAAGTATATTTAGAGAAATTTGGATTGCATTTTTCTTGTTATTTCACTTCTCTCCCACTTGTCCTGTAGAAATGAACAAACCTCCCTAGAATATGCACCAAAACATAGCCTTACAGGATACAAAGACTAGGTTCATGCCCTCATATCAAGGCTGCGTGAGACAATCCAGTAGAAAGTACAGGGTCTCAGATGAAAGAGCTAATGAAAGTGTCAGGAAAGCCCCACTCCCCTCCACATAAACACTGAGCTAACAATCATAACACACATGCAGAGGACCTAGCTGAAACAGCAACCATGGGACATAGGCCCCTACCTAGTAAATAATTGTTCATGAAAGCTTTAACTCTGATAAGAAGTGTTTGGTTCTACCCATCTACAGCATGAGCAACCAACTACAAGTTGCATATGGCCACTGGAGGAGAGGTTGTTTTAGAATACAGTTGTGAAATGTGTGGAAAATTAAAGTCAGCATGCAAATAGAATAGATCCTTATGATTAGGAAGGGATGAAAGAGGAATATTTATATAACTAGTGCAGAAATGTGGACTTTAGGTAATGTCTTGGGAAAGAGCAGTCATAAGAGTTTACAAAGAAGGACTATGGGTCTGTCAGTGGAGATATGGTTTGAGGCGGTATATGATGAACGAGGCCAAGGGGTAAGCAGATGGTGGCTCTGAGGCTCTGGTGACAGGGCATTTGGAATAGAACTTACAGGCCTCAGAATCTATGAAGGGATCTTAAAAGAGTGTGTGTGTTTGGTGCGTTGTCTTGACTTATACTTTAATGTCTTAGAGTCTGCAATGAGCTTGAAATGTAGGGGTTATTGAGTCAAATAGAAATCTAAGTAACTAGAGTTTTCCAAAAAGCAAAAGATACTATTGGAGAACATTCTTTGCACTTTCAGAAGTTTTACCTGTCATGAGAAACAAGTGTAGACCTTACCATGAAGTCAAGCTTCACCTTTCTAAACTAAGAATTTGCTTTTAAGAATTACGTATCTAACAAATGTCTCTTCTTCTTTTCAGTAATTTTGCCTATCGAGCTAGGAATACAAATGACCTATTTTAAAGAATCAGGCAAAGTAATTTCTTTTGAAGGTAAGAAAAAGTCTGTCTTCAAAAGGTCAGAAAATGAGATGGTTCCTGGCTTTTAAATCTGTTACAATGTATAAAGTCTTAGAAATACTAAGAAAGGTATTAATAACAGATCAACTCAGAATCAAATGGTGTCTTTGCTCAGAAATGATCTCTATTTCAAATGGTATCACACTATCTCAAAAGCAGTATTTCTTATTAAGATAGTACTGCCGTAAAAGGCTGAAGAGCCATGGACTTTGTGATTGATGAACTTAAATAACAAGACATTCTTGGATCAATTTTCTGTCTTCAAAAGTAAATGGTTTGTAAAATAATATACCAATTTTATCCTATGTTTAAAATGACTTACTTTATATATTAAAACAAGAAATAGATATGATAATAAAAAAGAGAATCTTTAAGTTTTCAAATGCTTAAATTTCTGGAAAAGAAGACTGTTGCCAGTCTGTTTTCAGGTTGTCATTGTAACTAATTTCTTATAATTAATCTGCCATTGTGATGCAGAACTTCAGACATAGAATATCATACGTATGGTGTACTTTTAAATTCTCAAAAAGGTCAGCAATGAAAACTATATTTCATAAAATGTTTATTTCTAATTTATTTTAAATGATTCATATGGAACAAACATTTTTAAGAGAGTTTGTGGATATATTTTTTCATTGCAAAATTAGATTACATAGTGATTACTGTCACAAAATGGAGAAAGTATAGTTTCTACTTTTTAATAATAATCACAGAAAACCTGTTTTCAGGAAGTAAATATCAAGTATAAGCCTTCTACTTATCATGACGTTTCAGAGAACACAGCAGTTTAATGAAGATAATAGCATAATCACTTAGTTTTTAGGTAGGGAGATTTGAAGGATTTGTTATATATTTGCTATTACAGAAATGAATGGTATATACACACACACTCACACAGAAGAAAGGTCTTTCCCTCATAAAAGAGTACCTTTGTATAAATTCCTCATCCCAATTCTATCAATTTTTATTTACAAAGAAGCCATTTACTTAGAACTGCTCTATACCTTTTAATAATGTTTGTATATATTTAAAATTAACATATTTGTCAATTACACAGAACAAAATATGCGATTTGTAATTTGAGGTATTACTATATGTGTAATATATAATTCACTTTGGTCACTTTAATTTTTTAGAGAAGGTCTTACCTTGTAGTATTAGCTAAACTAGAACAGCTTATGTAGACAAGGCTGGACTTGGACTCACAGAAGTCTTTCTGCCTCTGCCTCTCAAATCCAGGGATAAAAGGTATCATGCCACCTTCCCTGGCTAACAATGAAGTAATTTAAGGTTTATTGAAAATAAGATGTAGTATATACATTACAAAGTTAAGTGGAAGATAGATTTTTAAACTGCCAGTGAATAGACAACTGGTCCATTCATTTGAATTTTATACAATATTTCACTTTATGACTATTCCAAATGTCATTTACATATGTCTTTAAAAATTAGGTCTTTAGCAGAGTAGTGGTGGTTTATGCCTTTAATTCTAGTGCTTCCAGCAATCAGAAGGCAGAGGCAGATGGATCTCTGTGAGTTTGAGGCCAGTCTGGTCTATAAGAGCTATTTCCAGGGCAGGCTTCAAAGAAACCCTGTCTTGAATAAATAAATAAGTAAGTAAATAAATAAATAAAGTCATTTTCAAATGACAGCTATTAATAACAACACATTAAACACCACTCTCTCACATGGATATTTGATGAAAGTAAAATTTAGAAAACTGAACTGCCAGATTTGAAAAAGATGAGCATGTTCATACTTGGCTTTTCTCTGACTGAATTGACTGATACCCTTCCAGCAGGGTATGCCAGGGGGATTTCCCAGCACTGCTGACTATGAAATTACTAGTAAAATGTAATGTAAAGGCACTATATAAATCTTTAATTTATTTTACACCCTTAACATATGCTGTACTAACTTAAATAACTGAAATCATAATCTTCTAACGAAAGGAGATTGGGACCAATGTGTCCATCCAGTTAATGTGAATCTCCCATGACTGGAGCATGAATTCAGCTATAGAAGAGACCAAGCTCATGAGAAACTAAGAGAACCATGTCCCCATCGGTGGAAATGCATAACAAGAAGCATGATGGACTCTAGCCAGACTCACTTGTCAAACATCTCTGCTCTATTTCTCACCAGCTACATAATCTTGCACAACTTAGTCAAAGCCTCTGAAATTCAGATTATCTCATGAAAAATGTTGATGGTAATTGCAGCCTTATAATACTGCTTCAGATATAAATCATATAACATTCATAATTCACAGAGAACTGTGCTTAGCCAGAGCGAGTGTTAGGAAATATTAATCTGTTATCCAGAATGGAGTTAGGCAAACTGTCATCTATGGGCCAACAAAACACAATTTAATATTTAATGTTTGATAGTTACATGTTTCCATCTCTCCATCTAAATCCTGTGATAAAACCTAATAATATTATTTAACAAATATTTTTTAGAAATATCTTGGAAATCTTACTATTTCATATGGTTTTACCTTACATGAAGTCTTAGGGTTTTTATTGCTGTGAAGAGACCCCAGGACCATTGCAAGTCTCATAAAAAAACATTTGATTAAGGGGGCTCACTTACAGTTTCAGAGTTTTAATCTGTTTATCATCATGGTAGGGGGCAAGGTGGCATACAGGCAGTCATGTATCCTGTGGGCAACAGGAAGTTTACTGACTCCCTGGGAAGTATTCTGAGCTTAGGAAAACTCAAAGCCCACCCCCACAGTGATACACTTCCTCCGACAAAGCCATACCTACTCCAAAAAAGCCACATCTCATAATAGTCCCATTCTCTATGAAATTATGGGGGCCAATTACATTCAAACAAAAACACACGGTTTATTATTTATATACTGTACACATCTCATAATTGTGCCATTCGCTATGAAATTATGGGGGTCAATTACATTCAAACTATTACACATGGTTTATTAATTACATACTATACCTTGTCAATGTGGCATAGGAAAAGCCATTAGGCAGGTGTGTTTGGTATCTGTTTGGTTATTATACCATATAGCGTGGGCTCTTCAGGAATGGGAATTTTCTTTGATAATTATTGTTTCCTTAATTGGAATATAGTCTTGTTATCTCCTAGATCAATTGAGGAATGGGTTGGTGATTATGAAAAAAATTTAATACAAGTGCTAATAAAGTTCTCATAAGGAAAGTATTTGTTATCAGAATCAAATCACCTTCACAAATGAGTGAAAACATTGGAGGTTTCGTGTGGAGGTGACTTATGACAAATACTAGACAGTGTGCCTAATTCCTCAATTCAGTTTTAGTTTGCTGTCAAACCAACTATAAATGCTGTGTGTCTAAAAGTCCCTGGCTGGGATACAGTAGGATAAAATAATGATTCTATTGTCTGACTTGAGTTTCAAAATCAACAAAATGTATTTTACTTTTTTAGGTACCATTGACACTAGAATGTTAAATATTATCTCTGCCTTCATAGAAAAAAATAGAAGACTGAAAACTTGGATTTTCATCCCTAATAGATTAGTTGTATAGGGTAGACATCTGAAGGTGGAAATAATATGCTCTGAAATTTAAATTTGATAACCGGAGATTGTAAGCCTATAAACTATTTATAACATCAAAAACATAGCGCAGACATACATTGGTTAAAAATATGTAAATGTTACAAAGTTCCAGAGGAATTGTCCTAGACATTAAATATTTTACTGTTTCTAAAAGAAAGACTTATGGATCATGAAATAGAAGTTGAGATGTGACCCTCATCAGATTAGTGTGAGAATTAATGTGAGGATTAGTCTGAGAATTAGGAGACACATTGTGAGCATTCGCCTGTCTACATTACCATGGGTCATCGTCATTCTTGTTCAGGTAACATTTAGGAAGGCATGTTGGGGTACTTCATGGGTATAGTTTGTGACATTTCTAGAAGATCGAATCTCACAACAAATCTTTTTTCCTCTGGCTCCTACAATATTTCTTCTCCCAGTTCCACAACGTCCCTGAACCTTAGACGAAGAATTTACAGAGCAAATGATAGTCTCACCCAGTTTTGATGCTTTCAGACCACAACACTGATCAACATCACACTATAACCGTACAGGTAAAATAGTGGCATTCATAGCTTGGCAGTAGGCAACAGCTCTCTAATTAGATTTATTATCCATTCATCAATAAGGAAATCATGTCTGGTATTGGACACATAACCAACTGCCCAGGGATATTAAAATCACGGATTTAAACTTTCAATTGCCACTTTCCTAAACTAGTCTTTCCCTAATTACATTTTAAGTTTCTTTCCTTAAATGCACAGGTATCTGTAGTACCATTCCTCATCTATGAAACGTCTCTTTGCAACAGACAAATCTAGTTACAGAAAACTGCAAATGGTCAAAATGCAGAAATGTGGAACCCAGCCCCAGCTAATACAGACATCTACACTTTTAAAGGTGTTAAATGAGAAATAAAATTGAAATTTCCAAATGCCTTTATGCTTAATTCATTCTTTAAAGATACAGAACCACATATTATAGCTGAGTTCTTTAATAGGTAATAGATTAAATAAATTCTAAGACTATATTTCATTAGCTTATACAAGCTAGTCAGCTTTAATTAGCAAATATTCTACATAAGATAATAAAAATAAACCATTCATTAATTATTCATTGTGCATTATGTAGGTCTTTATAATTCTAAATTCAGTAAATTCACTGACATCCTCTGCAAAATTAGTGATGTGCATATGTAGTGAAATACAACTCTAATGGGTCTCCACATAACATTTTAGTAAAAGTAGGAAATCTCTCATTTCTACCTGTTAGAGTCCCTTTCTTCAAATAACAAACACAGCAGAGTGCACAGAAATTTAAATGTTTTCTTGCTGACATTAACTGGCATTTATCTCAGAAAAATAGGTTGTTTCTGGCATTTGATTCTTTATATATTATTAGGCAAAAGCTTGGAATATTCCAGATGGGTTCAGTGTTTACCAACATATGGTAATGTTGTCAAACAAAGAACATGTAAATTTTGAGTTTGAAAGTCAGCACATTTAATTTGTGAAAGTCCATATGAATTATTTAGTTTAGGATGTGTGAAAGCAATGTTGTGTTACATAAGAAAGCAGTTAGCTACCTAACAGTGATCTCAGTGACCTAGTGGGCAGGATGTCCTGTTTCTTATTTCTGCCCAAGGTAGATGTTCTAGTTTGTTGTATTAACCTGACATTGTTCTCTAAAACACCCACAAATCCAGGAAGCAGATGATGCATTTACATTAAAATTAAAATCAACCAGGAGGAAAGAAACATTGTTTGTTTCTTTGTTTTTCCCCAAAGGTGATGTGGGATTTCCCTCTGTATATTGGGATTACCATTGATTAATAGAGCTGCTTTGGGCCTGTAGCAGGTCAGAACAGAGTTAGGTGGGAAAAACTAAACTGAATTCTGGGAGAAAGAAGTCAGAGAGAAACCATGTAGCCCCACAGGAGAGAGACTACGGATGAAACCTTGCCGATAAGCCACGTGGTGATACACAGATTAATAAAGATGGGTTAATTTAAGATATGAGTTAGCCAAAAATATGCCTAAACTATTGGCTAAACAGTATTACAAATAATATAGTTTCTGTGTGATTATTTTGGGAATCTGGGTGGCCACAAAACAAGTCTGTGCAGTCGGGAAACAAATGAGTAGCCTCTCCCAACACAAAGGCATGGGAAAGGTGAAGGAGAACTAATCGATAACCATGGAAAAATATGATGAAAATATATATATTGGGAAAATCTGTTACCATCTTTGAGCCTAAGGGAAGGAAAAAATAATAAAGAGAGAAACAAAGAAAGAATCAGAGAGAGAAACTACATGGAAAAGTGTCATCCAGAACATGAAGTAGGATCAAAACCCAGTGCCATTGTCCTTGGCTTCTCAGCAGCCCTCATTGTCGGCCATTGTGGGAGCCTAGCCAGTTTGGATGTTCACCTTCCTAGACCAGGATGGAGCAGGGAGGACTTTGGACTTTCCACAGGGCAGGGAACCCTGACTGCCCTTTAGACTGGAGAGGGAGGGGGAGAGGAGTGGGGGGAGGGGAAAGGGAGATGGGAAGGGAAATGGGAGGCGGGGAGGAGGCAGAAATTTTTTTTTCAATAAAAAATTATATTAAAAAAAAGTGTCATCCAGAGACACAACCAGATAGGAATAACCATGTGGGGAGAGAGCCAGGGAAATAAACAACTGGATGTTCTCTCCTCACTGCTCTCCAGGGTAGGTATTCAGTGCCACAGCAATCTCTCCCTCTCTATCTCAGATTCAGTCTCTATCCTTGTCTCAATGTTTTAGAACCACACCCACCCCACAGACAGAGGCAAGAAAACTCTCAATCACTCATACTTTCATGGAAATCCATGTAACACTATAGACTCCTATGCACCTGTATTTTCAGTACTTCATGTCTTCATGTAACATTACAAAAGCATGGACAGGTTAAATGGTTAGGTTCTGGAAAAACCAACACTGGAATGACACCTCAGTTTCTCAGTTACTTTGGGCAATTTCCTCTTTATATATAACACTGTTTATGCATCTATGAGATGCCAAAATTATCATCTGGTTTGCAGGGAGGATATAATAGGTTAATACATTAATATTTTTCTATTTATTATATTATTTACTTATTTGGTAAGCATGTGTGTACAGGGAGGGAGGGGGAGAGGATTCATGTGCCACATGAATCAGGGCCAGAGGACAGCTTTGAGAGTTGGTTATTTTCTTCTACTGTGTGGAGACTGGGTACTGAACTCTGGCATAGTGTCTTTGGGCTCCATCAATTGATTTTACCCACAGAACAGTCTCACTGGTCCAGATCAATAAACTTAAAGCCCCTCACAAAAAAGGAGCAAACCACTTACAACCAGGAAGTCCATGAGATGAACAATATTCACAAGGCCAGTCCCCAAAGTTACAAAAATAGTCAACAATTGCTGAGTAAGATTTTCCACCCACTCTCACTGTCTACATGTCATTTATGCAGGCAGCTTTCGGGAGTGAGAGGCAGCTTGTTGGTTCCTAACTGCTCAGACCTGAAATAATCACACAGAAACTGTATTAATTAAATCACTGCTTGGCCCATTAGCTCTAACTTCTCATTAGCTAAGTCTTACATATTAATTTAACCCATTTCTATTAATCTGTGTATCATCACAAGGCTGTGTCTTACTAGGAATAGTTCCATCATCTATCTCCAGCAGGGCTACATGGCTTCTCTCTGACTCTGCCCTTCTTTCTCCCAGCATTCAATCCAGTCCTTCCTGCCTTGCTATGCTATAGGCTCAGAGCAGTTCTTTATTTATTAATGGTAATTACAGCAAACAGAGGGAAACCCCACATCATTGTACCACTGGATGAGGAGGGCTTTTCAGTGATGCAGCTGTCTTTGAGCCATCTACACTCATGTAAATAATTTTTTTTCCATACTTCTGTAAGCAATTCCATTAAACTTAAGATTTTCACCAAGTTGGACTTTGGTGGAGTTGTTTCCTTGGTCTGTCATTAGTTCTGCATTAGGCTTTAAATAGGCAACTGTTCACATTTCCCCAAGAAACACCACACAACAGATATCAATCAGCTCATGGTGTTCTTATAGTTAGGAAAACTTTAAATTAGTCTTTCAATATCAGAGAAAACAGCAATGTCAGTCTGGATTTCCTTGCCTCATTGAGAGACAGTCTGCTGAATTTTAGCTATATTTCTATAACTGTTGTAAGGGAGAAATTTTTATGGTGCAATTGCAAGTTTGAATCCAAATTATAGCAATTAAGGGTTTTATTCCAGGGAGTGAATGGATCATCCTACAGGGAGTGAGATTGTGTTTTAACTTGCAAAATATAGTTGCTGAAAACAAACAATGCGAAATAAAACCTCTAAAGATGATAAAGACAGAATAAACAGAAGAATTCTGGCAGGAAAAAAAAATACTAAAGTATGTTTAATTTACAGCTACAAATCATTTCTGTGAGAACCATAGAATCACACAGTAGAGCCTTGCATACTAGTACTTCAAGTAGAGAAGTGAAAATATAAATTATTGAGATGTTGTTATGATTTCATCAAAATACTTTCTAATGATGACTCTGTGGTAACATTTAGAAGAAATAGAACATTACAGAAACTGACGTTCATTCACTACTAAATTGTCAGTTGTTTTGAAGTTTTTCCACTGAAAAAAAAAGAACATTATAAAAGTGCTTTTAAATAAATTCAGTCTACACTGTAGTTAATTAAATATATGAATGTGATTCTGTTTTTAATACAAAATTCAAGAAAAATCCAGTTATTTTTGGAATCATTGCAAACTCTACCTATGTTTTCCTTTTCCATAATTATAATTGTTATGCCAAGGCTTAGAATAACAGTTGTAGTTACCCAGACATTAATATTATATTAATAAACTTATTAATTTTTGTCTTTTTGATGCAGGGTTTCTCATGTGAACCTGACTAACTCCCACACCCTATGTAGGGAAGTCAGGCTTTAAATTCTTGCTCTTAGTGCATCTACCTCCTGAGTTCTGGGATTATCAGGCACGACAAAATGTTGATAAATGCTATTTTAGCATATGATTCTCTTTGACATTTGTATTTAGTGGAGTCTTTAAATTTAAACATCTAAACTTCCCTTCATTTAGAAGCCGTGCTCAGCTCGAAAGAAGGTGTTTTCTTGGAACACAAAGGCTGTTTATGGTGGTTTCAAGCAAACATCTCAAAATTGAGGCTTCAATTTGACTGTTTTTGTGTCGTGTTGGGATACAACCCCGTGCCATGCACATACTAAGCAACTGAGTTGCGTCCCCAGTCTCCAAGAAAATCAGGCCTATTTACTTTTAAAAGTAAACACGATCCAGATTTAAAGCACTTATACATTATTTAAAAGGATTACTCATGGAGGAATCAGTGCCTTTAGAGTCAGCTTAAAGGCACAATTACAGATTTTGTGTTAATTATTCATATAAATTCAATGCTTGAGTTGCACAGAAATAAATTATGTTTTTATTTGAAACTGTTTTGCATATTCCTTTAAAATATGATTTAAATCATGAAGATTAGATTCTCTTCTTGAATTTCTGCTTGTTGTGATGTAATCCTGAAGAACTTTATCTCATTAAAAATAGTCTCATTCCTATTCTCTTCTATGCCTCATATTCACCCTGACTTTTGATGTCTTCTGAGGCATAAGGCTGGGACAAATCTTATTTCTGGAAACTTTTAAATAAATGAAGCCAATAAACAATAAAAAATTCCCCACAGCATCAAAAACTTGATAGATAACATAGAGTCTATTATATTTGAGTGCAATTAGTATCAAACAATAGTTACTGGCTATCACAGTCAGTTTTGATTTCCTCTGCTTTATTATAGCCTTTTTTTTCTAAAAGATTTTTGTTATTGTTGTTAAGTCCAGATTCTCTTGTCTAACAGACAAGAACTGCTCTTGTCAATAGAGATTTACTAACCCCAAAGAGCAACACCTCCAAATTGCCTCCTGGACTAAATAAATTACACTTGCACAAAGGTAAGATCATGAAAACTTTGATGATTTTTCCTTAAGTCATTTAAGTTAGTAAACACCTTCTTTTTCAAACATAGGCTTTGAACTTCCTTCATCGGTGGTAAAACAATCTTAGTAAAGGGTCTCATGCCCTTCTTTATTATCAGAGAGAAGAAAACACATTCACAGACTAAACAATCTGATTGAAATAAAATAAAAGTAACACCCTGACTCAATAGTATTTGTAGCAATAGATGTTCTTCCAAGTTATTTAATAAGTGAATGGTTGAATTAAACTTTATTACCCTTGGGTCGTAGCTATTGTAATTTTGTAAAAAAGAGTGAAGCAAGGTATGCCTAAATAATATTAAAAATACCTTTCATGGTTATACAATTCATAAAAAAGGCAACAGAAATGCTAAAAATTAAATTTTATAGGTCATTGAACTTTCCAAAGACTATTCTTAAATTCATGCTTGACCCAGAAATGTGCAAATAAATCATTAATACGAAATAAAAGATAATATGAAAACTTAATAATTATTCTACTTTCAAAATGTTCAACCTAAGCAATATATAAGAAACTTGTTTGATTAAGAATTTCAAGTATAACTTGTTGTGACCTTATCATAAGTATGAGCTTTAAACAAATTATTTTAAAAATACACATGAACATTTTCTTAAGCTGTTTGGATGTGCTGAATACCATTTATACATGTCAGTCTCTGCCAATTTCAGTAACAACTCATACACAGCCATTTGTCTCCTGTGAAAAGGAGACAAAGCTAATCCTCTGATGAACTATACCATATTGCGCTAGATTATTCTTTCTACTAAATTATAATTAATATACTAATAATATACTAAATTATGTACAAATGATGGTTTGCACAGAAAGTTGTGCAGTTTACCTAAAGTTTAACAAACAAATAAAATGCCTCTAGGTTCCAACAAGGTAACGGACCTGTCAGCCTTATGTATGGTTGAATATTCAGTGACTATACTTTCATCTGAGCTGGTATGTTGTAGAAGGCCACAAAATATTTTCTGAATGAATAAAACCATTCTTTAATCGGTTTCTCAGTTCTCTTCAGGGACACTGTCTCATTTATTTCCAACATGGAGTAATGATTTTTAACAATATCTGTTGCAATTACCCATGCTCAACTGCATGATGCATACTGCATTTCTCCTGTTCACAGCAAGCGTTCCTGCACCTGGCATCGTACACAGCCCTGTAGTTCACGCCTCAGTGTTAAACAGAATTGATCACTTGATCGTTTTTTGAAAAACCCAAGCTGTTAGATGAAGATTACTTTGGGGATGCTTTTGTAGCTTAGCAGGTGAAAAAAAAAATTCATCCATTTATTTAGTACAGTTTCTTACTGATAGCTACAGCCTCTCTAAGGATACCCACTAATGAGGCGGACAGCCTAGTTTGTGCTAAAAATGATTCGTAGCTGTGAAATTATTGCATCGTTTACAAGGGAAGAATGAGGTTTGTGTACCAAATGTATCACAACAAAGAAACCCATGCTCTCCCCTGGATGAAAGACACAGCATGATGCGATACAATTACAATATTGGGAAGATAAGCCAAAGGGTGCAAGGGAAGAGAGTTCAGCAATGCTTCCAACAGTGACAGCTTCCCCAGTGAGCGTCAGTGAGCTAAAGGGCCAGTGTAAGCATCATGGAAATACTTTGGATTGGACATTGACTAGAAAGAAAGAGTGTGAATCAACAGAGACAATGAAGATTAAGAGAAAATTAGTATTTTTGTTTGCTTGATAACCTTTTCCCTTAGGCAAATAATTATATTATCTGCAATTATGATCTAGGTAACTAATTCTTTTTATTTCATCTGGAGTGTTATACATGACCTTTTCAATCAATTTTATCACTAAGATATTGGTCCATACAACGTAAATAAATAATAAAGAGTGGAATAGATATAGGCCTAATCTTTTTTGTTGTTGTCCATACAACGTAAATAAATAATAAAGAGTGGAATAGATATAGGCCTAATCTTTTTTGTTGTTGTTGTTGTTTGTTTGTTTTTCGAGACAGGGTTTCTCTGTAGCTTTGAAGCCTGACCTGGAACTATCTGTTGTAGACCAGGCTGGCTTCGTACTCACAAAGATCCATCTGCCTCTGCCTCCCAAGTACTGGGATCAAAGGTGTGTGCCACTATCGCCCGGCATAGGCATAATCTTATGTTCCTATGTGAACTGAAGAGAAACAACCACTTACTTTCTCACAGCTACTCATAAAAATGGAAAAAATTATTCAGAGCAACAAAAGTCTTAAAAAGGTAAAAAATGCCAAGTGTCTAATCAAATTCACTGAATACTTGATTAAAATTTCAAATTAATCATTACATTTTATTTTGATCAAATCTGTAAAACATGAAAATTTACTAATATATAGAAGATTCTGGTTAGATGATGGAGTAGAGTTAGGAATTTGTCTTCCCATCTATAAAACAACTGCTCTCTTAGAATATATTATTGCTCAACCTTGAAAACACATTTATATATACAAGCTTTGCACTGAGCAGGTTGTATTTATATGTTAGCAATACCTGCATATAATCTCTAAGTAGGTATAATATACATATATAATTAGATATATGATCTATGTATTGCCTTGGTTATTTTTATTCTGCCTAGATAAATCATCACAATCCAGGCAACTTGAAAAAGGAAAGGATTTAATTTGGGGATTGCATCTCAAGAGGGTTAGAATCTGTGACTATCATGGCTTCAGGCATACAGGCATGGTACTGAGCAATGTCGGAGAGATTACACACAAATCCACAGTCAGGAGAAAACAGATGTCAGGAGTGGTATTTGGGAAGGGCATAACTTTTGAGACTACAAATCCTATTGGCAGTGACATACCTCCTCCAACAAGGCCACACTGCCTAATCCATGCCAAATAGTCCCACCAACTGGGGATCAAATATTATGTGGCTATGGGGCCCGTCTCATTGAAACCACCACAGTTTAAAAAACAAAATTGAAGACTCATTCTTGTGCATCCGTAGTGAGAATTTGTTTATTCTTCTGTTTGCAAATTATCTTTTGGCTTAGTCTCTGTCTTCTCTTCATACTTTCATTATTTGGCATTTCCTTAATCATTCCCTGTTAGATTTTCCTGCATTTGTTAAGTTGTTCACTTTTGTTTGCACATAGCCACTCATAATGTTCCATTATTATTAATGTTTGTGTGATTGGCAGTGATGTGTGGTTTCCATTCATGATAGTGAACATGGATGGTTTGACTCTCTACTTTGTCACAGTATCAAACCTGTTCATTTTGTCAAATAATAAAGATTTTAGTTCTTTATTGTATTTGAGTCATTTTTCCTACTTTGTTACTCCTCCTAGCATTATTATCACTGTCTCTTGCCTAGAGTGGGTTTATCTTAGTTCTCCTTCTTGTCTCTAAAATTGGAATTATTGATTCATATGTTTATTTTCCTTCGTGTGCTTTTTTGGTTGTATTCTGAAATTCTGGCTGTTTCGATTTTAATTATAACTATTTTCCTAACAATTTGTAATTACCTTTATATTTCTGCTCTATGTTATTTAAGATATATTGCTTACTTTTCATACTTTTGTGAATATATAGGTATTATTGTTTTATAATTGAATTTCTCTTATTCAGACATCAGTCACTTTATTATTTACTTCCATTCTAGTATATGTTTTATAATTGCTTCATGGCCCAATGAATGGATTACTTTCTTTTCCTGATTTTAGGAATTTTCTTTTTGTTTGGTTGCCATAGTTTCATTATGTTTTAAGGTTTTGTTTATATTTATTATATTTGGTGTATATTAATTCTCTTAACATAAATTTATGTTGATTACTAAATTGAATAATATTATTTTGTTTCTTTTAATCCTTCTAGTCTCTCTTTTTTATTGAGACTTCAAATTCAAATATGTATTTTATATACTTCTGGCTATCAAGTCACTATCCATTTTTAAAATATTTATTTTTATAAGTGTTTTGCCTGGATGTATGTCTGGGTACCATATACTTGCAGTGCTCATGGAGGACAGAAGAGGGCATTGGATTCCCTGGAACTGTAATTACACAGAGTGTGAGATTACACATGCATGCTAGGAATCACACTGGGGTCTTTGGGAAGAGTAAAGTTCTCTTGAGCCTTGAGTCATCTCCCCAGTCACTACTAGCCATTTTAAAACTCTCCCTTTCTCTCCAATCTTCTAATCGAAACAATATCGGTAAGATCTTTGGTTCATGTTCATTGATTCTTTTATATTTTCTCATTTATGTTAAATCCTATAAGTCATTCACCAGGTTCTTGAGTAAATAAGAAATAGAATTCCAGGCTGTTGTGCAATTTTGTGGCTTCTTTCTGTCAGTCATGTTTGTATGGCTCTGCTACACATTGTAATAATAAGAGTTATTTTGAACTACTAAGTATATTTTAATGATAAACGAATGTAAAAAGGAGTAATTGAACCATACTATTAATGGTTAATGATAATGATTAATTACCTTATACTTCCTCCTTTTAGTTCACAGCCTGAACCTCCTTATCTCCCATATATTATGAATATAAAAAGAATTTCAGTCTACTTGTTACAGGTTGATATTCTGTTAAAAAAATTGAGGAACTTGTTTTATATACAAACACCATGCAAAAATTATTAGAATTTTTCTTGTCTTGTAATATCTACTTTAATTAGTCACAGCATCTGTCTTTCCTTGGAAATTTAAGCTTATTAGAACAAATTGCTTTTGTTTGCTGTTAAAAATGCCATGTTATTTCTGGAATGAAAGAAATGGTATTTTATAGACTTTGTTTTACTAATAATTTGCCTCATTTTATGTTTTGACAAAAAAACTTAAAATTATGAAGCTTAAGGAGAGGAGGGAGAGGAAGCTTCAGTCAGGATATAAAATAAATGAAAAATTAATTAATAATAACACAAAACCTTCCATACTCCCCCCAAATCGACACTAGTTGAAGTGTATCCTATGGGGTTGCTAATAATTATTGTCTCATTAAAAACAAATGACAACATAACAAAAATAACAGAATCATTAGTAGTTGAAAATTATGTACATATTGCTAAGAATTTGGGTTTTACTTACCTATCTTCTGTTTGTCTGTCTGTCTGTCTGTCTATCATCTATCTATCTATCTATCTATCTATCTATCTATCTATCTATCTATCATCTATCTATCTACCTACCTACCTACCTACCTACCTACCTACCTACCTACCTATTTTGATGTCCTGTTTAGCCACTGTTTTAAAACACTAAATAACATGATCCTGGTCACTTCTTATTTGGCAAGAGTCTATTTTTAAATTTAAAATCACTGTGTGAGAGTTGTGAGGGCATGCCAAATGAGTTTTCCAGCCCATTCCCACTGTAGCCACTAACATCTTTCAATCGACAAATTGCACTTTGGCATGAACAGAAGGATGGACGTCTGCCATTTTTTTTTTTTTTTGGTTCCTAGTAAAAAGCTATGAACATATGCAGTATGTTGTTCAGTTTTAGCACTCAGGGATGGCAGGTTTAATTGTACTAAAATGCCAAAAACTAGATGGCAAGTTGAAGACCAAATAGGCTCAGAAGGGGATGCACATGATCATTTAGCAAGGATGAACATGCCAGCTTGGGTTTCTACAGCATCTCATATTTTAGTTTTATCCCACAGATTGCCTTTACCTTCCTATTGTTAACCTTGACTAATTAGAGACTTTTAGCATGAAAAAACACAGATTAGATGTTTTTCTTTAGTACCTCAAACATAAAAACAGGGTACTAGAAAAAAATAGCATAATTTTGATGTGATCATGAGACTCATTTTTTTTTCCTGTTGATAGCTGTTCAGGAATGGAGCAGGATGCCTTGAAGGTGAGCAAGTTTTCTATCACACAGGTGTTCCAGCTGTACTGAAGCCATCTGAACAGTGTGCTATAATGACAAAAGATGAAGCAAATGATAGTGTAATTTGATGTATGTTGTCTTGTCTGTTGCTGTGTTCTTAAAAATATACTGCAAACAAAATGTATCCTATAATATTAAGATACATATTTTCAGCTATTATTAGTATTTACTGTGCCATTCTTTTGGTAGTTTTCTTGGGAATGTTATGTTTGTAAAAATGTCCCAAAATTGAGTCTGTAAGAAAAATACTCCATAATAAAATTGCAATGGACAGATCTCTTAAATTATGCTATAGTGTGTCCATATGTAGCTACTTTTTATAGAATTAAACATTAAATAACAAAATTTTTATACCTCTGATATAATCCACAGGAATAATAAGACAATGTTACTCTCAAGAATGGATACAGCAGCTTTCTATACTGGTCTAGTCTATTGTGGGGCTTTGCCAAACCAAGGGTGTTATTGGTTGGTCCCAACCACATAACTACTGCCCAAGGCTGCCTGAGAGCTCTTTGAAATTTAGATAGCAAACCTGGTGATCTACAGATAGCCTCAGGAGCCCTTCCTCCCTTTTCATGGAGAGTAGACTTTAGTTCAGACAATTACTTCAGTCATTGTTTCCTAGCTCTTTATTAAGTTTCGTTCTGTTAATGACTTCTGATGAGATTACTGGCTAAGTTTATGGGAAAAACCAACAAAGCTCTCTATTACCAGGTAAACTCCCTACACTTCCTCATTTTTATTAGTGATAAGGAAGATGAACTTCCTACACTTCCTCAATTTTATTTGTGATAAGGATAGGGTGAATATTTTCAAAATTTAAGTTGTTCTTCATTGAATAATAATTGTATCATCAATGTGTTTCTCTCCTCTTGAATTTTATTATGTGCAACCAGAGAAATCAACACTAAATATCCAATTTTCCATTTCTCCCAAGTTATATGTTCTACTCAACGCTGGAGGAAAAACAAAGTTAAACTACATGATTTCTTTTTAAAGATTTCTGTCTTCCAGCTTCTAATATGCTCTGCATCGCAGTCTGAGATATTTCCAATACCTTATCAATACTATTTCAATAAACATCCTGTGCCTGACTACTGGCACATTCTCTATGAAGATCATATATTTCTCTGCACTTCTCCTGTAGCATTCAGATTCACCACTAGAAAAGCTGCCTTTCCTCTTCATAGCAAACACCTCAGAACTCCCCCAGCCTCTTCCTATTACCCAGTTCTATAACCACCTTCAATAGTTTTAGATGATTGTTACAGGGTCACCTCCTTGGTATCTGTTCTTGGGACCAATTTATGTCTGTTTGCCTTTGTCTTTATATCAAAATACCATATACCGGATGACTTTAGCAACGTTTTTTTTTCCCTTAAAGATATGGCTTTAGAAGTCTGAGATCAAGGTTGCCCACTGACTGGGTTTCTGGCTAGGATTTTCTTCCATACAGAAAATGTAACTGATTTGGTAACAAGCTCTTCTGTGTCTTTTCTGATATAGGCACTTATTAGGTTTATTAGATACCCACTCCATAGCCTAATTGCATCACAAAGATGTTTTCAAATATTAAGAGTTAGGGCTTCCACATTTGATGTTGAAGATTATACACACACTTTTCACAGAAAAGGTCAAAGATATTAGTCTATCTAAGAGGCTTCATACTAGTATTATTGCTTTTTTAATGACTTCCTTGGAAATGCAGTGTTATGCAGGCATTAAATAAGGTATTGGTTGCCAAACCTAGGCATAGAATTAGAAGGCGATGATAAATAGGCATGAAGACACTTGGAGCTGACAATAATAATCTCTAAATTGTTTTTATTTGTGATTATAACTATATACCAGTGTCACATTCAACAAACTATAAAATGATGATATTTATTACATGTCAATTACAACTCAATGTATTATTAAAAGAATTCAGTTGACCTAGAAGTTGAGGGAAAGTCCCTATTGCTGAAGGCATCATATATTTTGGACACAGGACCCAGATAATCTGAACTAGATCTGACATGAAAGCCTTCTCTTTGAGAACTAACTGTCATAGGACTAGAAGGGGCCATGAAAGTTTCCAAAGAAGTGAAATAACCAGCTATTAAATCTATGAACTACAAGTGTCAGTATAGGAAAATATCCAAAAGTTTATAATGGTGGTATTGCTACCTTTGTGGTAACAGAAACCTCTCTAAAAGGACTTAAGCCTACTCAACAAGATAGAAATCAGCCTAGTAATGGAAATACAGCCAAATGTTATGGGCTGGTGATGCCATAGATTTTGGAGGAAAGCTTACAAATACCATTTGAATAAATTCCTATTTCTAAATTCTAAATATTCATCCTTATATTAAAGAATATGGGTAGGTTTTATCCATTATCAAAAAAAAAAATGTTTTTGCAACAGATGGAGACCATTACCAAAAAACCACAGCAGGTCAAAAATGTACAGAATAGGTGATCATACAGCTCTCAATCCCAACTGATACCTCTACAACATGACTCCTGTTCCTAAGGCTCAGGAACCATAGTAAGAGTGGGGGTAATTATATTGTTAAGAGCCAGAAAAAAAGGAAGTTTGTTGTGAGATTGTGTCTCATGAAAAGGTCAGAGAAGCTATATTCATGAAGTCTCATCAACATGTTACCTACATAAGACCTGAACAAAAATTATACCAATAAAAATGCTAACAGGGGAGGGGAAGGAAGGATAAAATCATGAAATTAATTCTTTTGAATTTCAAGAAATAAAAAAAAATGGTTGATAAGAATCAGCCCTAAATATGACATTTCTACCACCCCCTCTAAGATTCTGTGAATATTGAAGAAGAGATCTATGGAAGCACATCACCAAAAGATGGATGAAGGACTGAAAATTGATGTTCTCTAGATTTGATATAACCGCTGCAATCATGAACCTGCATCAACTACAGTTGTACCAGGTTGTCCCTGTCAACCCTCAGTCATGGATGAGGGAGAGACGCCTCACAGGGTCCTACTATTACTGCTGAACTTGATAGATTCTGGGAGAGAATGAATTGTTGTCTTCAGTTGTGTATCCACTACTAAGCCCACTGGGATTCAGTGGTTAGCTACAAACCCATAGTCAGTTAGAAGTCCCTGGTCAAACTTAGTGTGCCACAACATCAGATGAATTGATATAAATGTGAAAAAAGATTTGAAAGGAGGAATGGTGGGGTAGGTAGGGTATGTAGAGAGGGATATGGGAGAGAGGTGGGAGTTAGAGGGATCAGCATGGATTATGTACATTTGTGAAATTGTTAAAAAATGTAATACAATTAAAAAAGGATCAAGGTTTATTTAAAAACAAATCCACATGTAAGCCTCATTGTCATTTGGTCCTGATCTGTGAGAACAGGGCTATATAATAATCATGATTTTAGTTAAATGTCTAAGTATGCTTTTTGATATTTATTCTTTTCTACCTTTTTCTCTTTGTTTGGCTTCTCCTGTGTCTATTTACAGAATATTTTTGATATGTCCATCCCTAACATGGAACTCTAGACATATAATTGTTTTGTTTCATACTGTTTTACTGTTCAAAGTTGTCTTCTGTTTCTCTTGCTCTTCATGTGTATATGTCTATTGGTCAATGAATTCTTTGCTTAGTAATATACCTCTGGGAATAGATTTTCTTGTGTTAACTGGGGCACCCAGTTACTTTGAGAATGAGATTCTCTGTCTTAAAAAATTTTTCAAAATATCATCAAAGCAAGTCTAAGCTTTTGATTTATATAATCAAATGATATAAATGTAAACATTAAATTATACATAAAACACTGAATTATAAAACATTATATATAATTCAATATATATTAAAATTTGAAGGAAAATATTAATATTTTTGTTTGAAAGTAAAATCACACCACCATAGTATGATAAAGGTCTCTAGCAGGCTGGATTTTCTAATTTATTTTCCATTTTCTTATTCCACTCTCTCCCTTTCACACAGAAATCTTGGAAGTTCTAACTCGTTTTAATGGCACAGTCTGTGCTAGTTGCCATTCGTTACAATGCTGACATGGCAGCTTTCATTTTTTCTTTTCTGTCACTATCTATGTATTTACAGGTTGACCTAAACCCTTTTAGGATCTAGAAAATACAAACAAGATGCTAGAGTTTATGCCTCTTGTTAGTGAATAACTTGACTGAGAAACTGGTTTGGCATTTCTGGAAATATTTTTTCATATTCTTTCTTAAAAGAGCTAGAAGTACATTACCAAATTCCTTTTTATGAAACTACAGTTACTCTGATACCAAAATCACACAAAGACTCTACCAGGAAAGAGAATTACAGTCCAATCTCACTCATGAACATCAACACAAAAATTCCTCAACACAATACTGGCAAAACGAATCCAAGAACACATTAGAAAAATTATCCATTATGATCAAGTAGGCTTCATCCCAGAGATGCAGGGCTGGTTCAACATACGAAAATCTATCAATGTAACCAATCATATAAATAAGCTGAAAGAAAAAAACCATATGATCATTTCATTAGATGCTGAAAAAGCATTTGACAAAATTCAACATCCCTTTATGATAAATGTCTTGGAGAGATTAGGGTTACAAGGGTCATACCTAAATATAATAAAAGCTATATACAGCAAGCTGACAGCTAACATCAAATTTAATGGAGAGAAACTCAAAGCCATCCCACTACGCTCAGGAACACGACAAGGCTGTCCACTCTCACCATACCTCTTCAATATAGTGCTTGAAGTTCTAGCAATAGCAATAAGACAACATAAGGGGATCAAGGGGATTCGTATTGGAAAGGAAGAAGTTAAGCTTTCGTTATTTGCAGATGA
>NW_026067944.1:20155125-20156962 GCF_014885135.2 Alexandromys fortis | reverse complement strand
TAAGGGAGCCACCTTAGGGTTGGCAAGAGACTTGAACCTATAGTCCAAGGTGCTTTCCCCAGTTAGTTCCTTGGGAAGCTGAGGATAGGGAACCTGAAATGACCCTATCCTATAGCAATACTGACGAATATCTTGCATATCACGATAGAACCTTCATCTGGTGATGGATGGAGATAGAGACAGAGACCCACACTGGAGCATCGAACTAAGCTCCCATAGTGGCAGCATAAATTGCTATTTTAAAATTTCTTTGGGGAAAAATATTTAGGTTATCATTATTTAACACAGATCTCAAATCTTGTGACAAGCCAGTTAGTTTTAGCCAACCTATACTTTCCTTGGCGGAAAGAATGCTTGGTTGTTACACAGCTCAATAGGAGCTGGGCAATTCATAGCTCTGTTACATTGCATGATTTTTTAGAATATATTTTATTTTACCTAAATAACATTTTTTTTATTTATTTTACATTCCAACTGCAGTTTCCCCTCCCTCTTTTTCTCCTGCCCCCCCCACCCTGATTCCCATTTCCAGCCCCCTTCCACTCCTCTTCCATCTCCATTCAGGAAGGTACAGGCCTCCTATTGGCTTGAACAAAGCATGGGGCATCAAGTTGAGGCAGGATCAAGCTTCGCTTCTTGTATCAAGCTGGGAGAGGTTACTTGGTATGGGTAACAGGTGCCCAACAACATACTAAACACTAGGGACTGATTTCATTGCTAGGTACCTTAGAGACAAAGCTATACAACTGTCAAACACATGCAGAGGGCCTAGGTCTGTGGCATTATGAAGGACATCTATCTTTTACAAAGACCTTGCCATTCCTTTCAGAATGAATATATGGTGCCTTTGGGGAGTAGCAGGGTCATTAGGTTTCATTCATGAGTTTTCATGATCCAAAAGATGCTGTGATCTCCTGCTGATCTTTGTAATATGTGTTGTTTCTGCTAGAGATCTACAGCCTGGGGGCCGAGATATAGGTTTGAATTTTTCCTAAATCATGAAAAAGTTCTATTATTTTTTAGTTCTAATGATAATGATAAGATAGATATTGATTTCCAAATCCTTAGGGAACTTGCCTGAGGTCAATATAGGAAGCAGAAGTCAAGATGTGAACTCAAATTACCCTGACACCAAAGCCCACATTGTTAAATACTTCAATCCATTGCTATCAAATACTGCACTATAGGTGAAGTGTTAAAATGCTATTGATTTTCTTCTCTACTGAATAAGGTAAAAGAACTGGAAAGAGAGATTGAATTGGAGCAAAAGAAAGAAGTCAGAGGGGTAGAATAAGCAGCAGGCTTGCAGATTTTGATTAAGTCCCAGACATTGATGAGATTGAGTCATGGACTTGCTGAAATATTAGAGTTGTGTTTGTTGTCTGTGTCTGTCTAGGAAACCTGTTATTTCTCACAGCACAGCACTCTAGCCCGATCCTTCCATCCTTGTGATTCTGGCAGGACTACCCATCACATACTCCATTCCACCAGCTAAATGACTGAGATACAAGTGAATATGGTATTCTGTCCTAGACAACAAGAGATGGCTAAATTGCTGAAGATGGTGAGATGTAAGCCTTCTTCCTCCCTTGAGATTAAGGAAAGATGATTTAAGACTCAGTCAGTAGGTTGATCCCGAATTTCCTGAGAAATCGCCACACTGCATTCCAAAGTGGTTGCACAAGTTTGCATTCCCACCAACAATGGATGAGTGTACCCCTTTCTCCACAACCTCTCCAGTAAAGGCTATCATTGGTGTTTTTGATTTTAGACATTCTGACAGGTGTAAGATGGTATCTTAAAGTTGTCTTGATTTGCATTTCCCTGATCGCTAAGG
>NW_026067944.1:20138212-20154703 GCF_014885135.2 Alexandromys fortis | reverse complement strand
CTACTGAGAACTCAAGAACAATGGCAATGGGTTTTTGATCCTACTGTATGTACTGGCTTTGTGGGAGCCTAGGCAGTTTGGATGCTCACCTTACTAGACCTGGATGGAGGTGTGTGGTCCTTGGACTTCCCACAGGCGAGGGAACCCTGACTGCTCTTCGGACTGATGGGGGAGGGGGACTTAGTTGGGGGAAGGGGAGGGAAATGGGAGGCGGTGGCGCGGAGGAGGCAGAAATCTTTAATAAAAACAAAAACAAACAAACAAACAAAAAACAGATGAAGCCAAAAAAAAAAAAGACTCAGTCAGTAGATAGCCAGGTTTCCAAATGAACTACAGAAAGCCTATATACAGAGAAGATAATCAGGATACATTTGTGGTGGCAATATAGTCTTGATTCTAAAGTCTGAGGTCTCATTTCCTATTGTAAATCTTTTAATTATGTCCCATTAAACCTTGTCCACATTACTCACACCCCATGTTTTCTAACTTTCAATTGAAAGATTACCAAATATAATTCATCTCTGTAATAATAGTAGTAAAACTTACTCTCTGACCATGAACTGTAATTTTCTATGTGATGTAGCTAAACAGAAAGTACACAATAATGAAATTTCATGTATTTAATATAGTGTGGCAAGTTTTTGGAGTTTGTCAGTAGTGATATACAGATTCAGGCATAACAGAGCTGGTACTATCTCACTCTCAGAAATTGAGGCATTACTAATTTGAGTAATATTGTAATTCTGGTACCTTAGAGAAGAACATAGTTGAACAAGCGTGGCTTTTGAGAATGGGCACTCCATGCATTAAATATAAAGTGATTGAAATCAAGGAGGATTTGGAATAAGGTTGCATTTTTTAAACCTCATATGTGCCAAAGGTTTATCTTAGTCACAGTTAATACTAGGCTTGGAGATAAACAGACAATATATATGTTTTTTTTTCCCAGACTTAATTGAATCTTAAAACAAAGTGACACTATGGTATAGCCCAATTTTGGTTCTTCATGGCACAAGACACAGTCTGAGGTGAGCATGTGGATTTGAGCTGTGGTGCATTATACAGGGAGAGGATTCTAGGAGAGAAACCTATAAAGGCCAGTAGGTTTCTTTAAAACATCTATTATATGTACAGGTGATACCATCCTGCTTCTTATCTCTCATTTGTACTTTAAACTCAAGTCCAAAGAGATGTTTGATGTCTTTACTTAGAACTCGGAGATACCTAAAATGATCATAGTTCAAAAATAAGTTCTCATGTATGAACCTTTCCAAATGTAGGAAATGCTTTTCCCACCTACCCATTGGAAATCTAAATCACATTTTCTGTGATTCTACTTTTGCTCTGATCATCAAGTCCTAGAATTCTTAAATTCTTACAAGTTCTGCCAAGATAGGGAGGGCATTCACCTGCGAGGAACTGTAGTAATAAGTGCGGCGGGGCTGCGTCCCCAGCACCCCGGCCGCTTGGCTAGCTTATGCCCGAAATAACAACACACAAACTGTATTCATTTAGGCACTGCTTGGCTCATTTCTATCTAGCCTCTTCTTGGCTAACTCTCGCACCTGGACTAGCCCATTTCTAATAATGTGTGTAAGCACCCCAAGGTGCGTTTACCAGGAAGATTCTAGCCCACGTCCATCCTGGGTAGGAGTTGCCTGGGAGAGCAGAGCCTGGTGTCTCTGCTCCAGAGAGCAGAGCTGTCGAGTCTGAGCTCACTTCCTCTTCCTCCCAGCATCCTATTCTATTTACTCCTCCCACCTATGTTTTAACCTATCAGGGCCAAGGAGTTTCTTTATTGCTTAACCAATGAAATCAACAGATTGATATGACACTCCCACATCAAGGAACCAAAGCATCACCCTTGAAGGTCTCAGAGTGACTCACTAAATACTGATGATATAAATAAGACTACTGTGACATAACTATTAATTTTTCAATTTACCATTTCAATATACCTTATTTTTAATAGCACTTATCTTTATGAATATTATGGTTCTTATGATACCGGAGGGAAAGAGTAGACTCTTTCTCTAGTTATAGCCTAAGACTAGAAGACACTGACATTCCTTGGATTCAATCCTAATCCCTCTTTTTTATCATGTGTGTGAAATTTATTGCATACATGTTAAATGTTTACAGTATTAATTATTATACACACAAATGTGGTATCATGTTTCTTGAAATCACATTGTGTATAAACTTTGACATGATAAAAATAAAATTATTTTATTTTTTCAGTGTTTCATTTGGTGAAATAGAGAACAAAATTAAGAATAGAAATCAAATAATGTACTAAATGTGTCATGCCATGGGAGGTTTAGCACACTTCACTATAGAGATCATTTGAGACTAATAATTTTTAAGGTCATTCACATCTTTTAATATGTATTCAACAAGAAGTGATTCTAAGAAATTAAAATTTTTCTTTACAGTAAGTTGGAGGGTTTATTGTCTGCTCATAAAGGTAAAGCTTTTAAAATATGCAATGTCAATGAAATCCATAAATCTCTGATTCAGAGCTGAGGTCTGATTCCACAGTCCCTCTTCTCAAATTACTAGCACATCTTTAAGTGTTGGCATCCTGTAACATTTGAAAGGTTTTACATGATATACTATAAAATGACACATTTTGTTGTGCACCTAAGTTTTGTCTTCTTTCAATTTGAAAATATATTCTAATTATGGTTTTCTCTCCAGTTCCACCTCGTTTCTCCTCACCTCCCCACTCACCCAAATTCACACCCTTTCTTTCTCTCTCTCATTTGAAAAAAATATGAAAGAAAGAGGGGAAGAAGAAAAGAAATAGCCAAAGAAAAAGCCCAAGAATCAAAACACAGACATCTAAGAATGACACAAAATTGGGAGCTATAACACATAAGTAAAAGGCCTACAGTAAAAAGACAAATAAACAAAATAAAAACTACCCAAATAATAATGAATTAGGTTTTCATTGCCATCTACTTCTGGGTATAGAGCCTTGCTTAAGTGTATCCAGTGATACATTGTTTGGGAAAACTAATTTTTACCACAGTTTTTAAATCTTGCAGTTCTGATTATTACATAGTCTGTCCAATTTAGTCTCGTTTTATAATGCTTAAGAAGATAAACCATAATCAGCTACTGAGACTTGAATTCAATATTAAGGTCTGGTTTCTGGAATGCATAACAATCAGCAATATGATTGTTACATAAACAAATATCTCTACCTGTAACATAGGTGTTACTCTGTGTAGATCAAGTTGTATGGGCTCTTAGGCAGTATTCATGATGATACAAAATGATTATGAAGCCTAGATCTATTGTTTTTACTTTCTAAATGTCAAAATAAAATTTATATAAACATCAAAAATAGAGAAAAAAATGAAAAACTTCCCCTAAAAAGAGTGATTCTTATTCTTTACTAATTTTTCCATTCAGTTTATAGAAATCAATATTATAAATAAATTTGGATAGAAAGAGAACTCTTGATCTAATGATAGCAGACTACTTATTAGTCAAGCATCTTGCTATGGACAGAATTATGTACCTCAAACTCCATCTTCAAATTGCCCTGTTCAACTCCACCATCACTAAAATGATATTTTGAAAGGAACTCATGAAAGAGGAATTCTTTGATGTAACTAGTGTTCTTTAAAATGGTTAAAATGTTTTATTCCATCTTTCCTCATAAGATAGAATAGAATTAGGCATCAGCAGTCTATAAAGAGGATTCCCATCAAGAACATTATCATCAGTGTCTTGCTCATGGACCTTCCAGTGCTCCAATTTGAGTAAAATAAATGTTTGTCATTTAAGTCACACCATCTTTGGTATTTTTTATAACAGCAAGTTCTTATAAAAATGTATACTAAGTTCAAGAAGTCCTTGTTTTTTACTGCTGAGTAGTACTCTAATATGTATATATTCCATACTTTCTTCATCCATTCTTCAATTGAAGGGCATCTAGGTTGTTTCCAGGTTCTGGCTATTACAAACAATGCTGCTATAAACATAGTAGAGCATATACTTTTGTTGTGTGATAAGGCCTCTCTTGGGTATATTCCCAAGAGTGGTATTGCTGGGTCCAGGGGTAGGTTGATCCCAAATTTCCTGAGAAACCTCCACACTGCTTTCCAGAGTGGTTGCACAAGTTTGCATTCCCACCAGCAAATGGATGGAAATAGAAAACACCATCCTGAGTGAGGTAAGCCAGACCCAAAAAGAGGAACATGGGATGTTCTCACTCATATTTGGTTTCTAGCCATAAATAAAGGACATTGAGCCTATAATTCGGGTTCTTAGAGAAGCTAAATAAGAAGGAGAACCCAAAGAAAATCATATAGGCATCCTCCTGAATATTAAACTTCATCAGGCGATGAAAGGAGACAGAGACAGAGACCCACATTGGAGCACCGGACTGAAATCTCAAGGTCCAAATCAGGAGCAGAAGGAGAGAGAGCACGAGCAAGGAACTCAGGACCGCGAGGGGTGCACCCACACACTGAGACAATGGGGATGTTCTATCGGGAACTCACCAAGGCCAGCTGGCCTGGGTCTGAAAAAGCCTGGGTCAAAACTGGTCTCACTGAACATAGTGGGCAAGGAGGACTACTGAGACCTCAAGAACAATGGCAACGGGTTTTTGATTCTACTGGACCTATTGGTTTCGTGGGAGCCTAGGCAGTTTCGTGGATGCTCACCTTACTAGACCTGGATGGAGGTGGGTGGTCCTTGGACTTCCCACAGGGCAGAGAACCCTGATTGCTTTTTGGGCTGACGAGGGAGGGGGACTTGATTGGGGGGGGGGAGGGAAAGGGGAGGCAGCGGTGGGGAAGAGACAGAAATCTTTAATAAATAAATAAATTTAAAAAAAAGAATACAAGAGCATGAAGACAAAAACAGACCACTCATTAAAAAGAGAAATAAATGAAAGAAACAATAAAAAAATGTATACTAAGATAGGAAATATTTTTCTGACAACACAATGTCATAGAATCTTTAGAACTGGATAGAGAGTAGAGGTGGGAGAATTTAGAGATAGGTGACATCAATAGTTTATACTGACATGAAAAGACATGTGATTCCCCTGAGCTCAGAAGAAAGAAAAGAGCTGTAACCAAAGTGTTTTCATAGTTCACATCATAGGTCAGTGCGTATTAGCTAACAAGGGCCCTCTTACCACATTTTCAATGTTAGAAAACAAAAGAGTGGGAGAAACTGCAGCAATGCATTATTATAAAAATATCTCTTAAATTCTAAGAGTCTGGAATTTTGCTGAGCCTCACAGACAGTACTACTCGTGGTCACTAGGATTTAACACTCATACCGTGCTCTGTACTTAACCTATTTATTTAACCTGTCTTAAGAGAAAATGCAACAACCGATGTTACTTGGTGTTGTATTTTCCATGTATTCAACTTTTTTTTCTTTTTTCCCGTTTATTTATTTATTAAAGATTTCTGTCTCTCCCCCTTCACCGCCTCCCATTTCCCTCCTCCTCCCCCAATCAAGCCCTCCTCCCTCATCAGCCCAAAGAGCCATCAGGGTTCCTTGCCCTGTGGGAAGTCCAAGGACCACCCTCCTCCATCCAGGTCTAGTATGATGAGCATCCAAATTGCCTAGGCTCCCACAAAGCCAGTACGTGCAGTAGGATTTAAAACCTAAACTAATACATACCTGTAATCTTTAACTGTATTCTTGCTCCTGATCTATGAGTAATGCATGTGTATTCATGTTATGTTAATAAATCCCAGAAACAGCAAATAAATAGAGACCAAACTTGGAAAATGATTATCTGCCATAAATGTTGAAGACAAGATGTGAATACTGCTTGTTGGAATTTGTTTGTATGAGGAAGTTAGGGTCAGTTAAGAGCCAATGACTTGATCGCTTACAAAAGCGTATAAAAGATTTCTGTAGTATATCCTTCATTTCTTTCCCATGTCCTGTTTTCTTTGGTTTTCAGATAAAGACAGAGCAGAAGCTCTTTGTGTATCCCTAGATACACAGCCACAGATAAAGGGACGGAAACTGCAAAAAGGATTCAGGAATGCCTGGACTCACACAAAGGATAGGGAGAGAAAGAACAGAACACACATAGAAAGAGAGAAGAGAGAGAATTCAAATATGGGCTTGCTTTTGCTTAAATTAAACCAAAAAGAATTGTTTTGTATCTCCTTTACTTAATGCAATATTCACATTTTAGGTAGTAGAAAGAACTGTTTTTAGGTATTAGAAGAAACTGATTCTAGGTATTTTACGTATTTCTTCTGTCAAACTGACACAAGAAAAAAGTCATCACATGGTGGGAAATAAGAGAATAGTCAAATTTTCTTTGATCTTTTAATGGTTTTGATGCTATTACCAAGGATAAATTGTGTCCTAAAAACCTACCTCTGAAAATGCCATTAGAGCAGGAATGTCTTAGTTTAAAAGGTGAGCAGAAATGAAAGGCATTCTTGTGAAAACTCATGTAGTACACTAGTATGTTGTGGAATACTTGTACAGTGATTGAAGATGTGTTGTTATGATTGGCATAATAAATAGCTAAATGGCCATTAGCTAGACAGGAGCTATAGATGGGACTCTGTGAAGAAGAAAGCTGGAGACGCCAAGAGATGCAGAACAAGCAGGATATACAGGAAGTGACGTAATAGCCATGAATCATTTGGCAGAATGTAGTTTAATATAAATGGGTTAATTTAAGTTGTAAGAGCTAGTTATAATCAAGTGTAAGCTATAGGCTAAACTTTCATAATTAATAATAATCATGTGCCATTATTTGGAAGCTGGCAGAACAGAGAAAGATTTGTCACACTAGTAGAAATAGGAATAAAAGACATTTTGCTTGATGAATGGTGAGGAACTCAGCTGTATTGTGTGCATTTGCTCTGTTTGATGGAAAGGAGAACTTGTGGTAAAGAAAACTGAATACTTAGCTACGATTTCTAATCACAGTGTTGAGGATGTGTTCCTCCTCAATTCTGGCAACAAGATGCAATGAAAAAGAGAACTGCTAACTCAAAGGAACCAGAATGTGAGTGCTGAAGAATTATAAACCTATTATTTCTGCCAAAAGGAAAAGGATAACTTATTTCAAAGAAAATAGAAAGATGTGACTAAGACAAAAAAATCCATAAAGATTATAGATGGGTTTGTAATCTATTCATTTATTTCAGCAATAGCCAGGAATAGAGATGACATCACAGTAGCCAAGATGCTGCCAGTTTGGAATAAATTTTTTGATTTCTCAAGATAAACTACACTAATTATTTGGCTGCAAATTCATGTGTATTATTCTTCAAAGAAAGAAAGTGGATTCTTGAAAGCAATTTTGAAGTCATTGGGAAACTCAGTGCAGAATATAGGATTAAAATATGTATGCCTGGGGAAGGGGAAGGCTGTTTCCATCTAAGTGTCAAAGGTTATGATTACCAAACAAACACAGAGCATCAGCAATGTGGGCAAGACCCTACTGAATCAAAATGAGGACTGCTCAACTGAGCCATGAGGTGATATTGGGAGCCTTAGGATTCAGCACATCAAGTTAAAGAGTGTTGATCAATATTTATGTGGCCTTTTGGTCTAGTGGAATTGGGTGTGCTAGGTTTTGGAAATATTACATATTTTATTGATGTAGTGTGTGCATGGGGTACCACAACATGTGAGCAAAGGTCAGAGAACAACTTGTAGGAGAGCAGTGGGTTCTCCCCTTTCACGATCTGCATCCTAGAAACCAAACTCAGATCCCAGCAGGTGCCATTAGCATTTCAGCTATCCTGCTAAGCTTTGGATTTCTATTGAACTGCTCTCTTCCTTCTTATAGCTTCCTTTCAGAAAATGAATGCCTAGTCTATACCTGTACAGTATGTCCCACCAATAACTTTTGTTCTGGTTGCATAGCTAAAGTAGAATTTGACTGAGGAAGAATATCTTGACTCTTCCTCATTTCTGATTTAGACGATATTTAGATAAAATTTATAGTATAGAGTTTAGAACTTATACACAAGTGGCTTTAAGGATTGGAGGATCTTTGTTTGAATACTTCTATTTTGATGTTAAAAGACTGTTAGTTTTCAGAAACAAGATGTGAATTGTTATGGAATGACTTGAATCTTTGAAATGGTCATATACAGATGCAGAAGTCCTAGTTTCCATGTTGATGGTATCAATGGGACTTCTGGGAAGGGATGAAGTCATAAAGATGGGGTCTTCCTAATGTGATTATAAAGAGAAAGGGAAGAGGCAATACAAGACTGTACTGTGGATGCTCTTATTTTTCCCTTACTTTCTCTGGCTCTATCTGCAGTACATGTAGAGAATCTTATCAATATCTACAGAAGCTATCATATTTATTATAGATTTCCTAGAGTCTAGACTTGCAAAAAATTAATATTGAGTCTTTAACACACCAATTTTATGGCCCAAACTGAATGACATACACTTATTCATTATTGAAAAAAATAGATTGTGTCATAAATCAATCTAAACAGATTTAAGAAAACTTAAGGAATACAGATTACTTTTCCTATCCATAGTGGGATCAAGTGATAAATCAGTAATTGCCAATAAAAATAGAAAAATAAAAAAATAAGGTAAGTCAAAGCTGTTTTTTGAAAAGAAGTCAGTAAAATTACACACAATTGACTACTTAGAAAAAATGAACCAATTCCTTTCAAACTACAATTTATTAAATATGAATCAAGATGAAAGAGATGATTCAATTAGCCACATAACCATTAGTGTTTGAATTCATAATTTACAAGTTACTGAAAATGGACTTCCTGGACAAAATGGTTTCACTCACAACATATACTCACAAAGTATACCAGATATTTTAAATTCTGACACCAATTTTCTCAACTTTTCCAGGAAATATCTTCTTTTTAAAGAGGTACTAACATGTCTGCATTTATTTTTTTAGAGCTGGTATTACCCACATGCAAAGAAAAGAAAAATAAAGTAAGACAAATTGCAAACTCAAAATGGTCATTTGTTGTAAACTTAATTGCAAAAATGAGTCTGCTATCAAAAAGTATTTGTTGAATTCAGCAGAGTTAAATGGGGATATATACTGTAAGCATTATTTATTCCACCTATGGAAGACTGGTTTGGTATTTAAAAATTAGTTTGTGTGATCTACTCACTATATAATAAGACAAGAAAGAAAATTACATGATTATATCAAATAACATCAAAACATATCTGACAAAACCCAATATCCACTCATGATAAAAGCAGCAGTATCACATTAGTTCATATGATGTGAATTCAACATGTCATAATGTGTTTACAAAGACATAGATGGTGTCTTATTCCACTTTTAAAAGTTTCCATCCTTTCTACGATCATAAGTCAATAATGCCCACTTTTCCTACTTTTATTCATTAAAATGATAGGAGAGTTACTCACTGCAATAAGCAAGAAAAGTCCCATAAAATAATATAAAGTAAAAGAAATAAAATGTTATCACTGCCATTGTAGAAAATAATAAAACACACACACACACACACACACACACACACACACACACACTGAAATTTCTGCAACTAATAAAGGAAGTCATCAATATTGAAAGGACATGAAATAATATTCTACATTATCATCTCTCAGTGGAATACAAATAAAAATCATAAGAAAATTTCAGCATATAATTTCAACATTCAATGACCAATTGCACATTTACAGATAGAGATATGGAAGACAAGTTAGACATTCAACACTATTTATAATTATCACACTTAAAATGAAGAACTTAAATAGGGATGTGTCATTTGTAGACATAAATTATAAATGTTCATACAAATATCAAAGGATGTCTAAAGGGGTGATTTATTTTGTTTATCAAGAAGAAGGGTCAATGTATAAAAATATTTTACCTTCTACAGTTTATCTAGATGAGCAAGGTACTCCTTGTCAAAATAAAAAAAAATATTTTATAGTCACAAACAAGTTTATTCTAAAATGTATATGAAAAATTTCAGATCCTATGCATATCTTTAAAATTCTTTTGATAAAAGTGGGAAGAATGAAGTATCAAGACTAACTGCATAGATAATCAAGACAGTGTGGTATTGGAAGCAGGTAATTCATTGAACATCACAGAAAACTCAGAAAAAAATACTTACAAGTGTGTTCATATTAAGTTTTTGAGACTGTATCATTTTGCTGCCCATGCTGGCTTTGAATGTGCTGTATTGTCTAGACTGGCCTTAAGGTCTTTACATCTTACTGTGTACATCAGGTGAGTATCTGGGTTATTGGCATATGTCACTGTTCTCAGCTACCAAGTAAGGTTTGAAGAAAGGTAAGCGATTCAATTAAATTGGATATAATATGTTTCTTATAAATTATGCTAAAATAAGTAGGTATCACATAGAGAAATAAAAGCCTTGAATAAATCTAGTAACAGTTCAAAATGAATTATAGATCTGATATCTGTGTAAATTTATTTAAATGTAGATGATAGAATTATACGAGATTATAAAGAAATGTATTGAAAGAAAAAAATGAAGGTTTAGAATTTAGACCTAAGCAATGATTTCTCATATTTGATGCCAAAGCATTAAGTGAGTCAAATGACAAATTAGCAAAATTAAAGCCTTTTACTGTGTGAAAACCCGTGTGCTTAGGATACAAATACAAGCTACAGATAGAGAAAAATGTCTGTACTCATATAAATGTTCAAGAATCATATTTAGGATGTTTAAATATTTCTCAGTACTCAAGGTTAGAAAGCCAGCTAGCAGTTTGAAAATGTAAGAGGGTCATGAAAAGAAGTTCCATCAATGGGGAGTACAGATGGCAAACAGGCTCCTGAAATTACTGTCAACACCATTAGCCATCAGGAGAATGTAAATTAAAATCACAATATATACCTAAATACCTACTGTAATCTCTAAAATGAAAAAAAAAAATATAGTAATGGCACCAAATGCTGGAAAGGATTCAGGGAAGCTGTGCCACATTATTCGCTGGTGGGAGTTCTCAATGACATAGTCACTTGGAGACTTAGTCTTTCTTATGAATGCTCATCCTTAGCTTGTCTTATTTCTTGTCCAATTTTCCTTCTTTTTAAAAAATTATTTTCTATTTATTTTACATACCAACCAGAGTTTGTCCTCCTCCTCCTTCTCCCATTCCCTCCCCACACCTCCTTCCTACACCCCCATCCACTCCTCAGAAAGGGTAAGGCTTTCCATGGAAGTCAATAAATTGTCAGGTTTTCTTAAGTTATCCCATTTATCTTTTGTCTCTGGGCTTTTATTTTTCTCTATTCTTTACTTCTTACTTCATGGTTTGCTGTGTAGCTGGCCCTTGGTTTCCTCTCTCCTCCTTCTTCTTTTGGTCCTCTCTCTTCTCTTTTTCTCCTATTTTTTCTCTCAGCCTGGCAGCCCTGCCTATTTCTGTTTCCTTCCTTGCTACTGGCCAGTCAGCTCTTTATTAGACTAATTAGGTGTTTTAGACAGGCAAAGCTATACAGCTTTACAGAGTTAAACAAATGCAACATAAAAGAATGCAACACATCTTTTGATGTGGGATTTCCCTCTATATGCTATGATACCATACCATAATAAGGAAGTTTCTTTATTAACCAATTCTTTGGGCCTATTGAAACACAGAATAGGGCAAGCTGGGAATTCCAAGCAGATAGAGGAGAAGAGAGTGGCAGAGTGAAGGAGAAGCTATGTAGCTACCACAGGAGACAGAAGCTTACTGGTAGGCCACAAACATGTGGTGATGCACAGATGAATAGAAATGGGTTAATTTAAAATGTAAGAGCTAGCTAGGAATACACTAGAGTCATTGGCCAAGCAGTGTTGCAATCTATATAGTTTTAATGTGATTATTTCGGGTCTGGGCATCCAGGAAACGAACAAGGAATCATCTGACTATAATCTTTGAATCATTAAACAAATGTTCCACAGCATAAACAAATGTAACACATCTTCAACTAATATTCAACAACACCACATCCACTGAAAAACTATCCTATAACAGGAGAAGTATTGATACAAGCTCTTCCTTGAATCTACATTGCTCTGCTCTTTAGAATTGCACTAAACAATTTCCCTTGATGGGTTAAGCAGTTCTAATGCAAATCAAGACAGCTCTCACATTTAATTTCTGTGAATCTGAATGTGGTGACTTGTGTCTCTTACAAATCTCATCAGTTTTCATAGCTTTATTCTACTATTCCAGCAGTTCCACACTTTGTCAATACTTTTTTTTTCCTTTGCTGTTGGAAAAGATTTTACTGTTTTGGGATATATACTTCTAGTTTCTACCGAGACTGCTTGACTGAAACTTTAAAAAGCTGAATCGTCTATAAAGTACATGCAT
Source organism: Alexandromys fortis (assembly GCF_014885135.2). Lineage (NCBI taxonomy): Eukaryota > Metazoa > Chordata > Mammalia > Rodentia > Cricetidae > Alexandromys > Alexandromys fortis. The sequence continues at coordinate 20,142,379 of NW_026067944.1, read as the reverse complement.
TTCTGCCTTCTTATATAAGGAAAGTTCCACATGTTCTTGGTTTCTAAGGGAGAGCTCTGAATCCAGTCTCTCTTTTCCCCACCAACCACTGCCTGTGGAAAGTTTCATCCTAGAATATAGAGTAACCTCACATTCTGGGTAAATGATTTTCCTGATGTAGACTTTCTTCCCTCTTGCAAAATCACTGCAAAGTTAGAACTGTTCATTCAGAATACAGAGGTCAGATTTATCTTATTTAATGAAACATGATAAAAATAAGAAGTACTAAACGGCTAACTGATAGATTGGAAGTCAGAGTATACTAACACTGTATATAATTCTCACAGATTTTAGCATCAGCTACTTTTCCCTACCTGAATTTTAATTAGAATGCAGTGATTTGATTCTCAACAAACTAGGACTAACAGATGTCTGTGTGAATGTTTCTCGCTTTTATTTTTCTTATGAATTGATGTTTGTTGTGATATCTTGACTTTTATCAAAATGGCATTTTTTTTCTGAATACAGTGAATATTGTTCAAAAAGTTTTTGGTATTTTGTTATTCCATCTCTGAAATGGCTTTTTTAATATAGTGTACCATGTATGATACGTGTAATAGCTGGTATATGTGTTCATCAACCTATTTGACTATCTTATGTAAGCCTCAAAAAATAGACTGTGATAATGGAAAATGCTTTGAAATTTAAACAATATAGAATAAATGCTTTTATAACATAAATGAGAGAATGGGAGAGTCCTGAAGGATGAAAATTCTGTTTATATGTTATAAAATGACATATTCATAAATGATTATCAGCGATAAAACTGACTTAAAGGTACAAACACAAATGTCAAGTTTATCCACCATCTTTTCAACACTGACAATTACTTGAGAATAATAGTGTGAAAGGTAAAATAACTTATTTTAGAGTGTGGTTTCAGAGGTTTCAGGCCAGGATGTCTGTCATTGTTGCCTTAGGCCTGAAACAATGAGAACACCATGGCAACAGGAATGAATGAAGTAAAGGCTATTGTCACATGGTAGTCAGGCAGCATAGAAAATAAGAGAGTGACATAGACAACACAACCCCCCCCAAAAAAACCTTGGGGCTCCCAAGCACAGGCCTGTAGTGACCTGGACACTGCTACCTAAAATGTCTAGTACCTCCTCAAATGAGGACATCATCTGGGACCAAGTGTTCAACCTATGAACCATTTAGAAAGTCATTATTAAACTATAACAGCATCTAAATTCTAGAATACAACTTGAAATTATTTTTAGATAACAAGAAAAATATGAATATCAAATCATTAGTAAAATAGGAAAAAGATACCAACAATAATCAGAGGCCAAAGTGAATGAGATTGATGGGGAGAAAGAATATCACTATTACAACTAAATTCACTGAGAATTACATACCAGTCACTAGGACTATTAAGGGAATGAGAGGGAGAGATTGCTGGAAATGGAATGGAGGAGGCTGCATAAACTAAACAGCATTCTACCTCTGAGTGACACCACAAGCTATTGATTCTTTCTGAAACTTGGTCTCAATATGTACTTTAATCTGACCTTGAACTCACACTCTTCCTGTCTCACTTCCCAGATGTTATGATCGTAGGCCTGTGACACTATGTATGTTTCCCCCCATTGATGTGGGAAGGTCATTTGTCAATTTGTTGTTTCATTGGTTAATCAATAAAGAAAGCTGCTTGGTCTGATAGGTCAGAAAATTATGTGGGTGGAGTGGACAGAACAGAATGCTGGGAAGAAGGGAATTGAGCCAGATGCCATGCCTCTCCTCTCCAGGGCAGACGTGATGAAGCTCCAGCCCAAGATGGACATACACTAGAATCTTCCTTGTAAGACACCAGCTCGTGGTGCTACACAGATTATTAGATATGGTTTAAAGCAAGATATGAGATTTAGCCAGTAAGAGACTAGAGCTAATGGGCCAAGCAGTGTTTAAAAGAATACAGTTTCTGTGTTATTATTTCAGGGCATAAGCTAGCCAGGCGGCCAGAGACCAGGTGGCAGGAATGCAGCCCCCAGCTCCTTCTACACCCCTTCCCCATGGATGTCTCATGCTGAGGAGTGATGATCCCCAACCAACTGATGTACTAAAGCCCGGGATCTCAACTCCTCAAAATACATTTTGCCACAGTGGTCCAGTTAAAATGAGAGTCATAGGTTGTTCCCTCATAGGAGGGTATTTCTATACATTAAGATTCCAGAGGTTTGTACATACAGATAATAATGAGGATACAGCAAGATGATGACCATCTTCTAGCCAAGGCCAAGCTTCAGAAGAAACCAAAAGTATCTCTGTTCAATGTGAGAATTCAGGCCTTCAGGTCAACCAGAAGTAATCTTCTCTTGTTTAAATAACTTCGTGTGCTCTAACTTTTCATAATTATCCTAGCACACTCACAGCATTATTAGTTTAATTGTTCCTCATATAATCTCATTATCAATCCCATTTAATAGGCGAAGACATAGATGCAGAGGAAGTAAATGACTTGCTTGATATCACACACTGACAATTAGAAGAAAGTGGAGTTGGATCATCACAGCCTACCTCTACTGGACTGTGGTTAACCAAAAGTGATATTATTCAGAAAGGAATGGCTATGATTAAAAATGGTGAAATATGAACATTCACATTTAATTTATAAAATACATATTTAATTTGTGTGGGCAAAAGACATGACACATCCATGTAGATTCAAGTAGTAATTTTTATTTAAAAGTTTTAAAAATGATAGTAAATAAAAATACACACATCAAGAGCCCAGTGTGGTGGCACATACTTAGTACATAGATAGCTGAGGCAGGATTCTGACTTTGAGTCTAGCCTGGGATATGTAGCTAGAGCATGTCTCAAATCTTGTCTTTCCCCTAAGAACAAAAGAAACAAATCTCAGCAATGTGAAAACTGACTAGCAATATTCAGAAGAAATAGAGTTTCCTTGCTCTCAGATGTGGACATAACTATTAGAAGAACAAATAACATTTTGGTTGATTCCCTATACCTTGAGATATCTACTTGTTGGAATCTGTAAGATGGAAAACTTGCAACACACATGAGAACACAGGGAGGAAGCAGAGTGAAGAATAAAGTTGAGAGTGCACAGTGGAATAGGATGAGTCCCCTTGGCACTTGAAGCTTTCTGTTGCTATGGAGGACCATTCAGCCACCATCGGAACTCGCATTTTCTTTTTGTAATGGAAAAAAAAAATAACAAATCAAAACAAAAAACCTACTTCAGTTCATAGATCAAATGAATAATAAACAGTCACAGATTTACACTTCAATCAATATGTCATTGAATCTTCTTATTTTAAGAAGCGATTTCCAATGACTACACCATTTCTCAGTTCTACTTCAGCCTTTTATGTGTCGGCTAAAGTGTCAGTTTTATTCTGCTCAGAGTCAATACTGACCATTTCTTTTCCAATTTTATCAGATCTCTTAAATTATATTTTATATGTGAAGGTTTGAATAAGGAATTTATGCATGTCTTGCAGGAGAGATTTCTACTGCTCTGTGATCCAGAGAGCGCACATGGTTGTAAATATTTCACAGGTCTCATTGACAGGGGGCTTTCTTTAAAAAGTCTCTTGACAGAAATAGAACTGGTTACTACTCTATATAACCATGACCATTTGACGCAGAAACTAACCAAGGAGTTTTTCTTCACTCACTATTCTCTGATTTCTCATATTCAAGTAACTATGTTGTATTTTGAGCTAAATTTACATGTTTACTAAAAAAGATTTTTACATATTTATTTTGTTTTGTCCTATTACATCCATAAATTTGTTCTCTGCCATTTTTCCTTTCTTTGCCAAAATGAATTTATTCTAAACAAAGTTAATAACTTACTGAAATATCCTATAATTATATCGTAAAAATTAAACTTCAGAATTAATGCAAACTTTCTCTTTAAAACTCCATTTATTATTTGGATTCATTTTGTGAGTCATAGCCCTGCTGTATGCTAGGACCAGTGCTCAAAAACAGTTTTAAGCTCCTACTTTAAGCTCCTACTCTAAGGCTATCCACCCAGAGCAGTGAGCCTCAAGGTCCCCAGTAAGAGAGCCTGGCACCCTCAGCCTGGGCTCCAGGGGCTCCTGTGTTCTCCTGGATCCTGCACTGCCTGCCCCGTCCTTCCTTCTGTCCCTG
>NW_026067944.1:20122255-20132391 GCF_014885135.2 Alexandromys fortis | reverse complement strand
GAGGGGTGCACCCACCCACGGAGACAGTGGGGCTGATCTATTGTGAGCTCACCAAGGCCAGCTGGACTGCGACTGAAAAAGCATGGGATAAAACCGGACTCTCTGAATATGGCGGACAATGAGGGCTGCTGAGAAGCCAAGGACAATGCCACTGGGTTTTGATCCTACTTCATGTTCTATCTTTGTGAGTCATAGATTTTGTCAAAGACATACTCAGTAGCATGATCAACTGTTTATGAGATCTATTCTGACATATAGGAAAAAGTATAATATTCACATTTATATATGTGCTCTTGAAAGTTATTTTTTCAAATTACAAGTGAAAATGATACCCAGAGGAGACTGATTGTCTTTGTCATCCACCTGAATATCTTCAATTAACATTAATACAATGCTTGTATAAGAACATCTGCTCTGAATATGTAAAAAAGACAGTAGGGTGGAAGGAAAGATCTGAGTTATTAAATAAAACTATGAAGAATGCCATTATGTAGGCCAGCTCTCATTAAGGAAATTGTTCTTCACTGAATCAAACACCATAATTAAAACATTAAACATCCTTTAAATACTTGGGTTTTTCCTTTCAATTAAAAGAAAAATGCCATTAAAGATTTAAATGTATTTTATTGCAATGACTTGGCTTTAAGACAGTGCAAACATTTAGAGTTATGTAATTACATGAAATAAATCTCTCAGTATACTTGATAGCATATTATACTAACATTTCCCACTCACTAGAATCACATTCATCAATAAAGAAAACAGAAATCATTTCATTATGCTTTCCTTAACTAACTTTCTTTTCTTTCTCAGTTTTAGGAATATAGCACAGGGCATTGTGCATCCTAGGCAACTTGATAGTGAGGTGTCAAAGATGTTACATAACAACAATATTCTTCTACATCCCTATGCTGTAGGTCAATCTGTTTTCACAGAAATTATTCACTAGTCAACCCATGTTGTTGTTACTGTTTCTGTTGTTTTAAAAGAACTGAAAATGTCATTTTGGAAAAGCTAACTATGTAAAACTTATTCTCAGATGGCAGTCTGGACAGATTTAATTATAGATCTTTAAAATTCTGTTTGTTTACAGTGGGGAAAGGGAAGGAAAAAAGATAATCAAAAGTATCTACTTGAAAATTTAGACAGTACAGTTTGTTAAAAGATGAAATGGCATGAAAGCACAATTATTTTTATCAAATCTTGAGTAACTGATATTTGAAAATATCTTAGAATTTCTATAAATCTACCAACTACTAAAAATTCTATAGAATTTTGTTGTATATATCTGAGAATATCTTCAATTAAAAGTACATATAAGCTAAGTATTTTAAGATCATGTTAAGAAATTATTGGCATTTACACCCCACAGTGACAACCCAATTTACTTTTTTGATGGAAAAAGAAAAACAACCTGGAAACCTCTGGGAAAATAGGTATGATAACTTGGTGCTGAAGTCATTTCAACACAGATGACTCCAGACTACTGCCTCTAATAGATAATTAGTAAACCATGCCTAAGATTGCTCTTCCCAAACAATAAAAGCAGACCTGACATTTCCACAGTGATGAGTCTCAGATGAAATGTCAAAATAAAGGCAGAAAAAAAATCAATAGTTGTGCAGATGAAGCTGTGTAAGGTCAATAATTTCATAATGTTTGTGACAGTCCACACATGCTTTTTGTGTGTGACAATATTTTTTAATGCTCAATGACATCAAAGCATCAAAAATTAATTTCTTGAGATGGAATTACCTCTTGACACAGATATAATTAAATACATACTTTACCCCTCTTGAGATTGCAGTAAGATATGGTAAATGAGCTGCCTCATCAAAGTAAAAAATGCATTAGGTTTTCTATGCCTAGGAAAGTACTGCTTGATTCAAAGGAATATAATTTCTCTTTATTTCAAGCTCTTTACTACACCCCAGGAGATGGATGACAATGGCTACTCTTCTTCATACTTCACATAAACATATGGCCTAAGGTGTCTGTGCAGGTAAAAGTAGCATACAGTTTTCCTGGGAAACTCTTTCTCTCTCTGTGGGAAGGAAGGAGAGTGGTAATTTTTCTACAGTTCAGATAGGAACTGGAAAAAATGCCTATTAAATTAGCCATTCTGTGGTTACAGGAAATGTTAAGAAGACTGGTTTGCCTGGGAAGAAAGAAAGTTGAGATACAGTCGAGTAGTAGCAATAATTTAAAATCTACTCTAGAGAATGTGAAAAGAAGTAGGTTTGTGGATACACACCAGAAGTTCAGCACTAACCAGAATGGATACTTTAAGAAACACTTGGCTGTGTGTGAATTAAGATTATAAGATCTTATATAGAGTTGCACCTCTGCCTCTAAAATGCAAACCAATTCCAAGCATGCCTCAGGGCTCTTAGACAAAAGGTTCTCAGTGAAATGCAGTAACAGCACCTCCGGTTAGTTATGACCTTTCCAATTCCATGAAATATATTCACTCCTAGTTCTTATATTTGGAGATTTATTTATTTATCTATTTTATTTATATTTTAATGCTTGTGTGTGCACATCTAATTATACTTGTAGAATAAAAAAAAAGAGCTTCGGGAGTCCTGCTCTATCATTCTCTGCCTCTTTCTTAGAGGAAGGGTACCTATCTGTCTCTGATGATTAGTCTGAAAGCATGTAAGTCCCAAGAAATATTCCTACATCTGAGACTCCCCCATACCTAATAACTGAGCCCCTCAGAAGAGGATTATAGATCAGTATTTCATGATCTACTTGTTACATGAGTGTTGGGATCCAAATTCTGGTCCTTGATTATAAAATAACTGCTCTTGACTGCTGATCCATCTCACTATCCACTTACTTTTTGAGTTACAAAACACATAGGGAAGAGCACACATACTGGTTGTTCAGGGCCAAATGGTTAGTGCTATAAGCATATAAAAGTAACATTATACAGAATAAACATTAAGCAGGTTATATTTAGGCATGTCTCTCTGTCTGTCTATCATCTACTATCATCTATCTATCTATCTATCTATCTATCTATCTATCTATCTATCTATCTATCTATCTATCTATCATCTATATATTCATATATCAATCGGTCTATTCAAATATACATACAATTACTATGGGAACTCTTTCACCCAATAGCCTTTAAGATATCAGCCCACTTTGAGTGTGGTCTCATATACTATAAATGCAGACGTAAAGCATGCGAGGGCCTCTTGACTGCTATATTTGATTCCAATCTCAGTGAATGCAGACAACTGCAGATCACTACTCTTTCTGTAAATTTAGCCTAGATAAATAAACCTTTGTTATACAACATTCTAAGCTATTGTGGAAGTCTTTTGTACACCAACAAATAGGAGGGCCAACATGGGGCAACCTAATCCACACAAGCCTGAAAGAGCTTGCGAAGGACAGAAAAGAACAGAGTCAAGAACAGCTTCTTGGTAGCAGTATAATTTCAGATAGGCTCTGCTTGCTGCCAGCAAGCAGAGGTGTGGTTCCTTTAAGAGGTTTCCTGTTTCAGCATTGGCAGCAAAAATTGCATGGCTTCTTTAAAAGCTGGCTTCCTGGTTTCTGCTAGTGGGCATGAGTGCCTCTGCCTCTTTCATGAGGTCTTGCACTTAAATGGGGTTTGGGATCAGCATGCTACTAATTGGTTAATGGTGACATAGACCTGCAGCATCCCTGGAGCTAGGGCAGTTGTGCATGTCTCACAGAGGTGGTGAACATGCCTCCACCATGTTGAATTGGCTGGATAAATCAGGCAAGGCCTTGAAGTTGGTCCTAGCCATGCCTGCTTAGTATTTAAAAAAAAAAAAAAAAAGTGCTCCTGGTCAGAAATGATTACAGAAAGGCTATAAAGACAGATTCAGATGAAAAAGACTTCTGAATGGGTCACAGTGTTGGATAAATGTACATAGACTTGGGAGAGAGAAGAAAAAAGGATAGGAAGTTATAAAAAGAATTAGGTATTAAAAATAAAAGTCTTAGGAAGTGGTCTCCTGTGCCAGTGTGTTCAAGTGTACTTCCCACTTTCTCTTCTTAAGGTTCAGGGTGGCTGGCTTTATGATGAGGTCTTTGATCCATTTGGACTTGAGTTTTGTACATGGTGATAGATATGAGTCTATTTTCATTCTTCTACATGTTGATATCCAGTTATACTTGAACACATTGGCACAGGAGACCATTTCTTAAATATAACACTGGTAGCATAGGCACCAAGAGAAACAATTAATAAATGGGACCTCCTGAAACTGAAAAGCTTCTGTAAAGCAAAGGACATGGTCAGCAAGACAACACAACAGCCTAGAGAATGGGAAAAGATCTTCATTAACTCCATATCAGACAGAGGTCTGATCTCCAAAATATACAAAACCTCAAGAAATTAGTCATTAAAAGAGCACATAATCCAATAAAAAATGGAGTACAGATCTAAAAAGAGAACTCTCAACACAGGAATCTAAAATGACTGAAAGACACTTAAGGAAATGTTCAACATCCTTAGTCATTAGAGAAATGCAAATCAAAACAACTCTGAGATTCCATCTTACACCTGTAAAAATGGCCAAGATAAAAAACACTGATGACTACTTATGCTGGAGAGGTTGTGGGATAAAATGAACTCTTCTGTATTGCTGGTGGGAATGCAAGCTAGTACAGCCTCTTTGGATGTCAGGGTGGTGATTTCTCAGAAAATTAGGAAACAACCTTCCTCAAGACCCAGCAATACCACTTTTAAGTATATATCTAAAGGATTCTCAATCATGCCATAAGGACATGTGCTCAACTATGTTCATAACAGCATGTTTGTCATAGCCAGAACCTAAATGCACCTCAACTGAAGAATGGATAAGGAAAATGTGGTACATTTACACAATGGAGTACTACACTGCAGAAAAAAATAACGACATATTGAATTTTGCAGGCAAATGGATGGAGCTAGAAAACATCATTTTGTGCAAGGTAACCCAGACCCAGAAAGACAATTACCACATGTAATCACTTATAAGTGGTTTTAAACATGAAGCAAAGAAAAACAGCCCACAAATCACAACACCAGAGAACTTGGACAACAATGAGGACTCTAAGACATAGATCTAACATACATACATAGATCTAATTTACATGGGAAGTAGAAAAAGACAAGATCTCCTGAGTAAATTGGGACCCTTTGGGAGAGGGTTGAAAGGGAGGGGAGAGGGAGGGAAGCAGAGAAAAATATAGAGCTCAATAAAAAAAATCAATAATAAATAAATGTCTTTAAAGAGACTGTAAAAGTAATATAAAAGATTACAGAAAATCATAGATAAAAGGAATTAAGAAAATTAAGCCATGTAAATATGGAATGTACACAGTATGGATTATGTATATTATTGTGTATTCTTCATATTTTTTGACTGCAGAGAGACATTTGATTTTCAGGGCTGCTAAGCTAAACTAACACAAAGGTATCTTGATTTCAAAATTTGGGTCTTAATATGTTTCTTTGGAAAAAAGATTCTGCTTTTGTTTCTGCAGAAGGTGTGAACCTATAGATTCCTTCCAAGCTAACCTAGTTTGATGGAACAAGACTTCCCAAAAGTTCTCCATGAACCCTAAAAATACTTCCTCAACAAAAATCAGAAAGCAGTTAAGAGAAAACTACACCCAAATTCCTAAAATAGTCAAATTTGTAGTCATGTTAGTTTTCTACATATATAGAGATATATTTCAGTTAGATGGATAATCTTCAATGCCTCAAAGACCTACAGAAGTTGGCATTTAAAATGTTTTAAGAACTTAGACATTTCTTGACAGTGAGACATGTCCTCTTCTTGCAGCTTCAATTACTTCAGATAAGTTGATGGGCATTGAAGAAACTTGTTATAGAATTTGCCTTTAATGTGACAAGGCCAGCTATTTGGGAAAGAAACTGCTCTTGCCTGGACTGTTTAAGAGTATGCCGTATGAACTAGACATGCAGGACCCTCAGAGAAATGACTGCTGAACTTGGCAAAAGAAAGTGAGATAGTCCTTTGCGGTTTCTGCATCATGAAAGAATTGCCAGACATTTTGCAGGACACAGAAGAAAGCAACTGGTGAACATTGTCAGTTCAAGGCAGAAGAGATCTTCAAATTTACTCCTTCACTAAAAGTCTGTTGGATGCTATGGGCCTGTAGGATGAAGATGGATGCCCCAACATTACAGAAGAACTTTGGATGACTCTCCAGGCAGTGAGATGTCTTTGTTAATTCTATAATTTTGGAAGTTGCTTATAATGCACTTCCTGTTAACTTAGGTAATACTATATCCTTCTGAGTTTTTTGAATAGTTGAAGACAGATATAGTTTTCCTTAGTTATGCTAAAAGATAAATTAGATATAAAACTTTAGAGCCAAACAGATAGAACAGATGATAGAGTATTTTTATTAATTTGCCAAATATAAATGCACTAAATATTATGACTATAATGCTTGCTTGATATCTGCTTTGTTATATGTAATTTACTATTGAAAGTAATATCTGCCTTTTAATTTAGACAGAAAAGGTGAGATGATGTGGGATTCCTCTCTGTGTCCTATGAATATGTTTTATTACCATTGGATAATAAAGAATATGCTTTGGCCTATAGCATGGCAGAGTATAGCGAGGCTGGAAGAGGTATGTGGAGAGAGTAGTCAGTCAGAGAGATGATGTGTAGCTGTCAAAGCAGACAGATGCCAGGTCCTTATGAGTAAGCTCCAGCCTCATGCCTAAATAAAGATTTGTAGAAATGGGTTAATTTAAGATGTATGAGTTAGTTAATAAGAAGTCTGAGCTAATATGCCAGGTAGTGATGTAATTAATAGAGTTTCTGTGTGATTATTCGGGTCTGAGAAGTCTGGAAATGAACAAGCAGTCTCTGCTTACATGCAACAACAATTAGAGAGAAAAGAAGCCCTGAATTTGAAGGAGAGTCGGGAGGGTGACATGAGAAAGTTTGGAGAGAGTAAGGGGAAGAGGAACATGTTATAAGTATAGTATGATCTTTAAAAGGTTAAGTGTCATAAAAATAAAGTAAAACAGACTAGAATTTAATATTCCTTGATAGCATTATCTTTCTGTAGTTGGGACTTGTTGTCCCAAACAGATTGCCTTAGTTAGGGTTTCTAATGACATAATGAAAAAAAAAAAAAGCAAGTTGGTGAGGGAAGGATTTATTTGGCTTAAATTCTGCATTTTAAACCATCACTCAGGAAATCAGGGCAGGAAATCAAATAGGCAGGAACCTGATACAGAGACCATGGAGTGATGCTGCTTATTAGCTTGCTCCTTATGGCTTGATCATCCTCCTTTTTAAAGAACCCACTACCAACAGCCCAGTGATGATATGACACAAAATGTGTTGGGCCCTTTCCCATCAATCACTAATTATAAAATTCTTTGCAAGCTGATTCTTATGGAAGCATTTTCTCAGCTTATGTTGTCTCCTTTCCAGTGACTCTAGCTTGATTCAAGTGGAATAAAACTAGCTATCGCAGGGACCTACATGCCAGGTAATGGAAACCTCTCAATTATTTATCTTTACACTGATTACTCTACTATTCAAGTTATTGGGTCCTATGACATCAATACAAGCAATTTTTAGAATATCTTTCTACAAGTCTTCAACTTCAGGCTTCTAACTGGCAAATCAAATGCAATCCCCTGCTCCACTTCCTACTTCACTTATTCTAATGATCAGTTGTTTTTTAGCTATTAAGTGTGCTGATCTGAGGCTGCATATTGCCTGTACTTTGTCAATCCTTTTGCCCTGTGCACAGGGGAGCATCCATCATCATTTTGTTCTAGGAAGTGTTGCAGAGCTAGGCATCTCTGGCTTAATTATCTCAACTCCCACAACCACTACCGGCTTCTACTTGTCCTGAAGGATTCTTTGAGTGACTGTTAAGAAACAGCATAAGGAATACTTAAGATGATAATAGAGTTTAGTTTCATAGGGCCATAAATTATAGGAAGAGAACCAATGCATAATAAAAGCCCTAATGTTAAGTATTTAAAATAATTTGTTTTCAATTATATTATTCTTGACTGAAAACTGTATTGTATAAAAGTAAAGTGCAAAATAATAAGAGTATAATATCCAGAAGAAATTTCGTTACTTTACTGTCATGATTTTCATGTTTCCAGGAGACAGAAAATATCTTTCATGTGGAATTAGAAGTAAATACTTAATATGGAATTTGTAAGAATATCTATGTGGCTGGTTACAAATGAAAGCCAAGGGGGACTGATGTACAGTTCTGTATTACTTTCTATAATTGAACCCTTGTAAGAACTGGGTGGGGACAGATTGCTGTAGCACAGGTCATCTTTGCTAGTTCTTATCTTTGCATTCAGGGCTTTCATTTGTCTCTTTGTAAGCAGCTAATTCATTCTACAGAAACCCACAACAAAATACAAGTGCCAAATGTACTTCTGTTTGCTTATTTATTTTTGGTTTTTCCATTTGTCCTTTCTTAATCTTCAAATTAACTGCATAGATATGATAACTCAATAAAGTTTTGAATTAATTAAAAGTATTCTGATGACTCAAGGGATACAGAGATCACTTCAATGTACTTATAGCTTATCAGTTATATATCTTTCATTTTAAACATGAAACAATTGAAAGCGTAAACACCAAATACATTTTCTGTGATGTCTGAGGACAGTTTGGAGAAGTCAGTCCTCTGTTTTCACCATGTAACTTTTTCATATTGAACTCAGGTCATCAGACTTGGTGTTCAGCACCTTTACTCACTCAGGCATTCAACATACATTTTATTTTTTAAAGTAAAACTAAAATGATTTTGAAATTATGCATTCCTCAACATGTCTGTGTTGGCTTTCCTGAGGCTGTTAGCTAGGAAGACAGAACACTGTTTTCACACATTTGGATGGAAATGAAATTAATAGATCTTAGTCAATTATCGTGATGTTGCACAATTTTAGAATCACTTAGTGAATATAGTTTAACCATTTAGAAATTACAAATGATGTCTGAACATCATTAGTTATATGGAACCCATCAGCTATATGTTTAAGGGATGAAATTTCCATAAGCAATCTGACTTGATTTTAAAATAATTCTGATATTTATGTATATAGGATACTAAAGTACATTATAACCACAGATTTTGTCAAAATTTGTACAGACTTACAGAAAGGTGCAAATAATCTTGGAAGGAACATAGGGTATAAAACAGAAGGTCAACTGCTGGCTGGGGAAAGCTTCAGAACCAAATTGTTTCCATGCACAAGTCTTAGTTTTTTCTAATCTCAGAATGGGGCTAGCATATATTTGATCAGTTTGTTCAAGCATTGCTTGATTCGTTTTTCCAACAAAATTTTCTTGTTTTGCTCTGTACCACTCTGCATATATAACTTTATATAAATAAGAATATTTCACGAATATACATCCTTTTTTTCCAGTTTTCAAAGTAATTTTTGCTAACTCTGTACAAATTAGATGTATTGTATTTCAAAGTTAAATATTTATGTGTGCCAATAAATTGAGTAATGTTTTTTTTACTAATATCATTTTTTCATTATACAAATTTTAACTATTTTTTTTACTTTAAATTCTATCTATTTTTCCATTATATCATTTTTTCTTTGGCTTGGTTTGGGTTTGGGAAAAGACTCTTATGGATCCCATTTTGACTTCACTCATTCTCTAGCTATAGCCTTCAGAGAACCTATATTACAGGTGTGCACCATTTCACCACATTATTCCCTGGTCCTGTCACCTGACAGCAGTGTCTATTGAATTTCTTCCTTTAGCTTTTGACAAGCATGTTAGAATTTATCTTTTCATAAATGTAAGTTTTCTTTCTCTAATATTAGCTTGCAATTCAGCCTGACAGTAAAATTTCATGTAGGTGGCTTTGGTTTCAGTTTTGAACACCGAATCATTAAACTCAATTCAGCATGAATTGAAGATCCTCTCTTGGGTGACTTTGTAATCTGTATTAATAGCCAAACTTGATGATACATGTGTAAAATCTCGGAACTTAGGGCATGAAATGTAAGTATTGTGACTTTAAGGTTGAAGATTGATGTTTGTGTTCAAGATTCAACTTTTATGATATAACTAGTTTTGCCTGGCCTGGAATACAAATAGACAAACAGGCAGGCA
>NW_026067944.1:19981868-20122243 GCF_014885135.2 Alexandromys fortis | reverse complement strand
CACACACACACACACACACACACACACACACACACACACACACCAGAGGACATGTAAGGAAAATCATCTACAACATTGGTCTGTGAATGAGTTCATAGATTGACTCTGACAACATAGCCAAAAAGAGTAAAAAATAAATTAATAGGGTTGAGTCAACTTAAAAGACTTCTATGGTACATAGAAAAAAGCAGAGTAAAAATGATTTATTGATTAGAAAACATTCAAAACATATATAATAGATAATATTTGAAATATATGAATAACTAGAAAATAAGAGAAAAGTTAACATGATTTTAAATAAGCAAAGGATCAACAGTTATTTTTTAAAGGTGCAGGAATCGTTACCTGATATATAATAAAGATTATCAACATCTTTAACAACCACAGGATAAAGGCATAGGCTTTGAGGTTTGAAATGCTTATACTTAGACTAAACCCCTGCCACTCCTTTATTTCTGCCTATTGATTCTAACCCATAATGAGTGGTGAAAAAAAACTTTTATAGACATTATAAAAAACAATGTCCATAGGAAGATTATGATAACAATTACAGAATACAAGGTACAGTTTCAAAGATTTATGGGCTATGATCAACCATTCAATTATGTGTAATTGAAGACAAATAAATGAAAAATTTGGAAGAAAGAAGATAGGAGACAGCTGTCAATCATTTTTCAGAAGTTTTGAATGTTTTTCCCACAGATCCAAGAAGGTCATTATCTATGCAGGAAAAATAATAAACAAACTCCACAAGTCAGTAGAATCTTAGTCAAAGTTATAAAACTGAAATATTTGAATATAAGCTAAGTGCTAATGACAAACACAAGTAATAAGGGCTTGCTAGTTGATTTTCCTTTAAAAAACACTGAAAATACTGAACAATGAATCAAGTTATTAAAGCTCATTACTGAGAACCTAGACTAATGTAGCTAGCAAAACTATCTACTATAGATGAATGAGAAGGAAAAACTTTTTGTGACCTAAACACCTTTTTAAAATTTCACATCCACCAACCACCACCACTAACAACAACGAAATGACAGACAGAATAGTGGAAGAGAGAGGAGAATAAGCTCAGCTAAAACTACAGAAAGAGAGCTATTTTCTCAGAAAGCTGTAATATCTTGAAAAACAAACCACAACTTAAAACACAAACCAGCAGAAAACATCAAAATGACTGCAACCTACACACAGTTTTTGATAATGACTCAGTGGTCTCTACTCTCAACCAAACTGAACATGAAAACATTACAACACACCAAAGAAATAAAAAAAAAATATTAGAGAATACTTTAAAACCTTTACTCCATTAAGTTGGAAAATAATAAAAGATATAGATTAATTTCTTTATTTATCTACATTACCAAAGATAAGACTATAGCAACAACTTAAACAGACCTGTAGCAGAGGAGGAAATTAATACATTGGCAAAAATACTTCTCTTTTCTAGCATCAATTCTTTATACTAAAGCAGTTTGAGCTAAGGCAACAACATGTAATTTGCCACATATTTTCTTTGTATGTTGACAGAGTAGGCTCAAAAATAGTACTTATGTCTGATCTCCATGCTCACATCATGTATTTTCAAAAAAAGAATTTCACATTTTTTTAAATAAGGGCATGCATTTATTAAGAACAGGTAAGTATCTTACACCATCTGGAAACAGGTTTCAAATTAAATAATATCAAGTTCAAATGACTGATCAATCCTATGTATTTTCAATCACATAGGACAGTTACATACTGACATTGCTAGATTAACCAATTTATGTTTACTTTGAATATTGTGCCTTTTCTACTTTTACTGTGGTAGAATTTATAACTCAGTTTGTATAAATATAAGGTATACAATTTAATGATTGATACAAGTGCATGTGGTGAAATGATTGTTTACAAAAGTATAAGTTTGTCACTTTGGTTGTATGGCTTTTTATACATGGCCTCATTTTAACTAAGCTTTCTAAACATAGTGTTTGATCAAGCAGTTTTTGTTATTTCATAAGAAAAATGTTAATGCAAAATTGCATGAAAAATATAAGTTAACTGTTTTCATATTTCTCTGTGTACTTTATATTAACTGCTTTCATTTTTTTCTTTAACAATTTTTCTTGCCATATATTTTCATTATGTTTTTTCTTCAACTTCTCTAAGACAATTCCCACACCACAATCCACACAATTTTATGCTTTCTCTCTCACTTTCAAAAATCCCTCAAAAACAAACTTAAAATAAACAAATAAAAAGCAATAAAATGAAAAATACCAAAACCAAATCAAAACACAGAATCCACATACATATACAAACAAACAAAAACAAAGGAGGTTGTTTTGTATTATCGAAGTATTCTTAAGTTTGGTTAACATACCCAGTGACACTTCTTTGGAGAAATTTAATTTTCCCTCTACCAGCAGGTATAAATTGTAAATAGCTTCTCACTTAGAGGTGGGGATAAACATATACTTCCCCATTTCAGAGCAGAGAACTCGTCTAGCTTGAGCTTGTACCGGTTTTGTGTGTGCTGCCAGTCTCTGTAAACTCATATGTGTGTCTGGAAGGCACTGTTTCTTTGGTGTTGTCTGTCAATTGGCTCTTACAGTTTTTCTATCTCTTCTCCACATAGATCCCTGAGTCTTGAGGGGAGGGGTTTGATGAAGACATCTCCTCTGAGAATGAATGTTCTCATTCTCTGCACATTGTCCAGGTGTGAGTCTTTGTGTAAATTCCCATGTAGTGCAAGAATAAACTTCTCTGATGAGGGTTGATCTAAGACACTGATCTATAGACACAGCAGTATGAGGTTAGGAGTTACTTTATTGCTATGTTCCTGGAGCAGAATAAGAGTAGTAGGCTTCTCCTTGACACATGACCTGTCTAGTTCAGGTTCTTGCCTACTTTAGTAGTGGCAGGTATGGTGTTTATTTCATAGAATAGAACTTATTTCATTATTCCCACGACATTCTGGCATTATTGTATTTGGATATAGTTTAGCTAGTTGACTGTTTTAGGTCTGAGGGTTTACAGCTAGGGTGATATTGATGGCTCTATTTCTCCTCCTGTAATGTGCAGAGTCTCTCCCTGAACTTGAACAATAGTCAGAAGGATTGAAACTTTTGGCTAGTCACCAATTCAACTTATCCATGTTTGATGATATTAGGTGACAATAAGCAATACATCATACCATCAGCAATAAGGCCTTACCATCAAGTAGTGTGGAGTAACCAAAAGCCTTGGCAATCTCCTGTAATATATGTGGTTCCATGAGACCCCCTTTGTCCAACAACTCAACAAGAAATAACCTATCCTTGGCACTGGAGGTTTTACTTGGTGGTATAGTATGTTTAGATGGGGCATTGTATTCCCCAATTATGGGGTGAATTTTTAGATTATAATCATATATGTGTATATTTTAAGAAACTCCCACAATAACAGGTTACTATTTTGATGTGGGAGCGTCATTTGGCTATTGTTATTTTGATTGGTTAATAAAGAAACTGCCTTGTTCCTTTGATAGGACAGAAAATTAGGTAGGCAGAGTAAACAGAACAGAATGCTGGGAGGAAGTTAGGTAATCTCCATGCCTATCCTCTCTGGGTCAGATGTGATGGAGCAAGCCACCAGGTCAGACATGCTGAATCTTTCCTGGTAAGATACCACCTTGTGGTGCTACAATGATTATTATATATGTGTTAAGCAAGATATGAGAGTTAGCCAAGAAGAGGCTAGATATAATGGGCCAGTCAATGTTTAAAAGAATACAATTTGTGTGTTGTTATTTCGGGGCATAAGCTAGCCAAGGGGCCGGGAGCCTGGTGGCAGGAACGCAGGCCGAAGCTCCTTCTACACTATTTTTTTTTTTCAAATTTTTTGTTTGTTGTCTCTCTCCATTTCGCCTTTTTTGCCTTTTTCATCTCTGTACCCATTTAACCCTATTATAGTTTACCTTTTATCCCTCATAACACTATATTCTATTTCCATGCTTTTCTATCAGGGAAATGCAAACTAAAACAGTTTTGAAACTTCATTTTAGCCCAGTCAAAATGGCCACTATCAATAAAACAAATGATAGTACATACTGGCGAAAATGCAGGAAAAGGGGTAACTACTTTTGTAGGTTGGAGTGCAAACTGATATAGCCAATAAAGAAATAAGTGTGGGGACTTCTCAGGAAACTAATAATTGACTAATTCAAGATCTAGCTAACCCATTCTTGGGCATATACACAAAGGACTCTATAACCTACTACAAAAATTCTAGCTTACCCATGTTCATTGCTGCATTATTCATAATCGCTAGAAATTGGAAACAGCCTAGATGTCCATCAGTAGATGAATGGATAAAGAAAATGGTGTGCATTTGTAACAATGTGATGTTCAACTGTTAATAAAAATGAAATTATAAAAATTTCAGGTAAATAAATGGAGCTAAAAAATCATTCTGAGTGAGGCAATCTGTAGTTCAAATAACAAATATTACATGCACTATCTCGTAAGTAGATATTATCTTTTAAACTTTAGGTACATATACTGTAATCTGAAGAACAACAGAAGGTAGGCACCTAAGAAAGGACTGGGGCCAGGGAATATCACAATTAAAGTCTTCTTACTAAAATCCATCCTTATGTAAATATATCCATAACAAAATTATCCCAGATGTTCAAAGGAGAGTTATAATGATTATTTCTTAAATTTCAAAACTAAAAATTACAATCTTTACCAAACTCATTCTAAGAAGCCAGTATTATTCTAATAACAAACACATTTCAATCAAAACAAAACAAAGACAAGCAACTCCCAAACGCCCACTATATTTACTCCTTTCCTTAAATAAATACAGTACTTGAAGTGCTAGATAGAGCATTAAAGCAAGAATATAAAATTAAAGTGATACAAATAGAAAAAGAAGTGAAATTATCTCTGTTTTCACAAGATACAATATTATACATACGAGATGCCAAAAATTCCACAACATAATTTCTAGAAACAATAAACAATTTCATCTGAGTGGCAGGGTACAAAATCAAGATGAAAAAATTAGTAGCCTTTCCATACACCAACAATAAAATACACACACAAAAAAAGAGATTTTGGACACACTCTAATTAACAATTGTATCAAAAAAGTACCTAGGTATAAATTCATTTTAGTTTGTCTCAAGTTGACACAAAACTAGCCAATACATTTGATTCTTTGTCAACCTGAAACACAACTATATCTTATCTACCACAATCTCTCCTTTCTTATTCATCTCCAAGATTATACATTAATATCTACATTACAATATAAGGCCATTTTACAACTTTAATAAATCTTGAAGACCTACAAAATCAAATTCTTTAAAAGTTCTTTCTCTAAAAAATCTGAAGTCTCTTACATATTTTATTGTGTGTCTTGTTTATAATTTATTTTTTTATGTATGGTTGTTATCTCTTAGATACCTGTGCTTTTCTAATGAGAATAAAAGGGGTGAATCCAGAGGGAAATGTGGAGGACGTGCAAGGAGTGGAGGGAGGGGAAACTATAATCAGGATATATTGTATGAGAAAATAATCTATTTTCAATAAAAGAAAAAATTACACAGCATAAAATATTTCATTGAAGAGAAGACAAAGGGTATGCAAAACTGAGCTTTTATGTATAATGAGAAATAGAAACATTAAAAACCTTTCTATGCCAAACATGTGTTAATGAGTGGAAGCTAAACAATTGTATGTACACATCTGCAAATGACAGGTATTTTCTAATGGAAAGCCCTGGGGATTTAATCACTGCTTCTTTACAAGAATCTGGGTGGTTTAGTGAGTGTCGTGGCCCGTGAGGGTCCAACATAAATTCTCTGATTCCCTAACCTGGCTGGAACGGAGTCTCGAGGAAAAGAACTGACACAGCTTACACCGTCATCATGGAAAAGGCCAGATCCCTTTCCAAAGAAGATCTCTCATTTATTCTCCAAACATCTTATATATCCTTACATGAATATAGCAGGAACACATTAGGCTATCTCCTAGGCAACCAGGAGTATGGGCTTTGGTCACGTCAGCATCTAGTAGTCAGGTAGGCCTTGAATTAGCATCTCTATAAGACATCCTTCCAAATTACAAAAGGAAGGAAACACCAAACATCCTGACCAGTTTCAGTCAACACCTCTTCTCAGGTAATCTACATCCTTGCTATTGGTAGGCAGAGACATCTTGTCTGCAGAGCTATGAGATCTGCTCAAACCGGGCTAATGGCTTTTGTGCCATATTGAAATATGGGCCCACAAGTGAGGGAACTTAATTCTGCTTAAAATGAAATTTATTTTGGCCACTTAGTATTTCATTGCCTAAGGAACTTGGGAGTTAGGATAAATGTTAGTTTTGTATTCTATAAATTAAATTGACTCAAGCACAGGGTTGTTGCTGCAGCACCTTAGGTAAAATGCTTGCCTTGTAAGTGTGACGATCTGAGCCTGATTCCCAGAAACCACAGAAAGATGCCAGGTGAGGTGTTTTCTGTTTATAATTCAGCACTGGGGAGGCAGAGATCTGAAAACTTCTATAGTTTGCTGATCAGTCAGGCTAGTCCAATAGGTGAGCTTTTTCTTACATCAGGGTCAAGGGAAAGTGTCTCTGCTTTTACCAAGCTGTAGTGCTAAGAATAAAAATGTGTCACCCTTTCTGCAATCCTAAAACAAACAGCTCAAGTCCCTCAGTTGTTAACTCCTCCAAAATAAACCAATAGATAAATTTTAAAAGAGAAGAACCAGTGTAAAATAACAATCAAATACACACTAAACGGAAATATAATTGTATGTAACTCAGTGTTCAATGTCTGGAATCTATTCACAATTATCTAGGCTCCTCCAAGGGGCCTGGGTCAATTCTCCAGCATCATCTTCTGAAGAGCACACTAATTGTCTCCTAAACTCAGGTTGGCTCAATCTCAAATTGTTTCCTTCTTAGTGGTCCCAGCACTGCAATCTCCAAGACATTGGGGTCTCTTGTTGCAACTGCATTTTCACCAAGAGTCTCTCCTGATCTTTAGAGGCTCCAGGCCTTCCACACAAATCTCAGCTGCTTTCCATGACCCCTTCACGCCTTCAAAACCAGTAGCACCTGGGTGACTCTTTCATTATTAACTTTAGTTGCTACTCCTAGAACACAGCTTCTGTGTTTTTAAGTTAACCCTCCCAGGAGATACTGTCTCAGTGATACTGGTTTCTTCCTATTCTCTGCCAATTTCTTATCTCCACCTGACCAGCACTGATTATCCCAGCAAAACAAAGGTTTTAGTGTTTTTGGTATCTTGTTGATCACAGCTGATTTTTTCTACCCCAGCTAACCAGAACTACCGATTCTTAACTAAAGATTGTCCAGGTGGAGGTTTTAAGAGATTTTCAAACATCCCTCTGAAACTTCACAAGCCATGCCTCCTTCACCTGCTCAGTTTTCAATATTCTCATCTTCTAAGCATCTGCAGAAAGTGAGCTCTCAGTGCTAGTGACTTTATATATCAATGTTTAAAAACCCTTCAACAGTCTTCCACAAAACAACACAGTCACATCTACTGTAAGTGGAGACTATACTTTCATTTCCTGGTCGCCCTGACCCAAATAATCACACAGAAACTATGTTAATAACAACACTGCTTGACCACTGGCTTAGTAATATTCCTACCTAGCTCGTATATGTTAAATTAACCCATTTCTATTAACCTGTGTATCGCCACAAGGCTACTATGACTTACCAGAAAGGTTCTGGGGTCTTTCTCTTTTGGCATTTACATGGTGTCTCTTTGACTCGGCTTACTCTCTCTATATCACTGTTTGGATTTCCTGCCTGGTTTTACTCTGCTAAGCCATTGGCTGAAATAACTTTTTATCAACTAAAAAAAGCAACACATATATAGGACATCCCACAGTCTATCAGAGCAATACCCCCAAATGCTGGCAGCAATTTCTCTTAGGATGAAAATGGCTGTGATAAAGTATCCTGACTAAAGGAACGTGGGGAGGAAGGGTTTATTAAGCTCCTACTTCTGTTTCACTGTTCTTCAGGAAATCACACAGGGCCGAGAACTAGAGGCAGGACCTGGTGCTGAGGGCAAAGAAGATTCTGGCTAACTGGCTTGCTCCTCACAGCTTTCTCAGCCTATTTTCTTATAGTAACCAGGATCATCAGCTCAGAGTGGTATCACCCATAATTGGCTATGCCCTCCCATAGCAATGACAAGCTAAGAAAATACCCAGCAAGCTTGTCTGCTTACAACGGAATCTTCTGGAGGCATTTCCCAACTGAGATATCCTCATCTCAGAGGATGAGAGCTTGTTTCAAGTAGGCTTAAAGCTAGCCAGTAGAAAAAACAACACAGGGGGTAAAAGACCTTTACTACAAAAACTTTAAATATCCAAGAAAGAGCTTTGAAAGACACAGGAAAATGAAAAGACATTTGTGTTTAACGGATAAATAGAATTATTATTATCAAATGAGCATTATATGAAAATCAATTTAGAATTCAATTCCATCCCATTCAAAATACCTAGAGCATTCTTTACAGAAACATAAAAAAAGTCATCTTAAATTAAAATGGAACAAAGAGACCCCAGATAGCATAAGTAGCCCAGCTGGGGGTGGAGAATATTGGAAGTGTTGCTATTACATAGTTCAAGAGATATTAGAGTTATTTAATAGTAATAAAATAATATAGCACCAGCACTAAGGGAGACATGTTGTCTAGTGGTACAAATTTGAAGTCCCATGCATAAGTACACATAACTTCAGCCTTTTAATATTTGACAAAGATGAAGAGACATACACTGAAGTAAAGAAAGCATCTTCAATAAATGGGGCAGGGAACACTACATATCTGCAGGCATCCAATGACTGTTAGGGGAAGAAGAGTTGTTTTCAGGGACAAGTCCACTGACAGGTTGCCTGAGCCTAAGTGATCAGTCCACATGCATGCAGGCAGCATTAGTGGGATTCAGGATAAGCACACACACACACACACACACACACACACACACACACACACACACACAAACTGTTGAAGAGGTCACGAATCAGAGAGGATCATGGGAAAAAAATAAATATGACAAGCTAGAATAGGGAGACAGGAGCGTAGAAATGACATCAAAGAGTGTGCTCAGGAATGAAATTCTCAGAAAATTAAAATGAAAAGGGTATTGTGTATAAACAACCTAGTAGGTATTCATTTCTACAAGTATTTAGCTACATAACTTGTATGCTGTTGCTCTTTTAGGTGACATAGCTTCAACATAGTTTAAAACATCTATTATGTAGTTGAACATATGTGAATGACACACAAGTACTGTAGATGAAACATTGGATTCATAATATAATCATTTAAACTAATATTAATCAAAATACAGAATAATTTTTGGTCAAGTCTTTGAAGGAACAATTTAGTCATTTAAATGCACATATAAACAAAAAAACCCTTTAATTTCTTAATTAGGAAAGATGGATGTAAGCACATTATATTACACCATAAAAATTGCAAGAGATACAAATAGCTAACACTATAAAAATTATCAAAACCCAATCCCCTAGTTAGAAGTTATTTGCCTAAGGAGAAAATATCATGTATCTTAGTTCTCTTATTTAAATTAAGGAAAAATAGTATTTCATGACAAGATTTTGAGAAATACATACATCTATATTTGTAAGAATTTCAAAATTGTTACTAAATAATTAGTAATCAAAGAAGGAACAATTGAGCATAACTACTATATATTCTGTTCTCAGCAATGTTTAACCAAATTAAATAAAACAAGCAGATATTTTTTGAATAATTCAAATGAACATTCTGTCTCATGAGTAAATAAAACAGACAATATTTAAATTAAAAACATGATTTCTCACTAGATTTTGTCACTTTCTTTTTTAGCATCTCTCGCCAAGGCCTGATAATTTCCAAGTAATAGGGAAAGATGGACAACTGTTCTTTGCCAGAACTGGAAGCTGTTCCTGATATCATAATTTGCATGAATGGAAGCTGACAATTAGACACTCAATAGTTAATTGGGACAGCTTCATTTTTATACATGTCAAGTGTTCACATGTTACAAGAATTTCTGTTTCCAGTGGGATACATCATTGATGATCATCACAAAATAGAATTTCTGAGTATATTATGAGCAAATCACAAGTGTTAGGAAAATGTGGCAAAGATAGGCTAGCACTTTTCTTTTTAGCATTATTGTGCTATGTATGTTTCAAGTAGACAAGCTCATGCTTCTAGCAATTGCATCCAATGATCTCAATGATAAGCTCTCTTGTTCAGAACATTGTTATCCTGTCGGAGATTGTCACTACAGAAAGTGACCATTAAAATACTCCAGACTATATGACAATGTAAAAATGCTCCCGATAATCAAAATTGTAGAATGATGGATCATAAGCACTAATCACATGTCTTTATCTTGTGGAATATTTTGACATATGTATCTGTTCTCTCACTCTCTGTCCCCTTCTCTCTCTGTCCCCTTCTCTCTCTGTCTCTCTCTCTCTCTGTGTATGTTTGTATGTAAATATACACATGCTCGATCAAATGAAAGTGAGAGAAATTATCTGCATACTATGAGTCACTGGGCCAAAGTTTTTTTATTGGAAAGTCAGGAACAGTTTCTGATAAACTATTACTTTTTATCTAAGGTATTCACAGCTATTTCATCATCATGGAAATTGTACTTGCTACTTTTGGCATTTACAGTGATCTGGAACTGAGTCAAGGAAGTGAAGTTTCAAGTGTGGCAGTAATAGTTTTCTCACTAGCACTAAATCAACCAAAGTTCTGAGGAATTGTTGGCATGGTTTTTCTTCATTTATTTCAGTTTTTGTGATAAAAAATTATTATGTTAAAGACATAATAAAGTCAAATTGAAATCTATATCTAATCTTTAAAGTTCTGAATATTTGTTGATCCTTAATTTCAACTCTAAAGATTTTATCAAATTTGAAATATTTATGAAAATCCAGAGTAGAAAATAATATATATAATATCATCACACACACACATATATTATATCATCACACATGTGTGTGTTGATAGCATCCTAATTTTTCCATTATCCTATAAGAATGAAACATGTGAATAATAAATTAAACAGTGATACAATCTATAATTCAGTAGGTTCAATCCACCATGTTTTCCCCTAAAGGTCAGGTTTTCATGATAGATCTAATCTACATGGGAAGTAAAAAAAAAAATAGAAAACCAAGATCTCCTGAGTAAATTGGGAGCATGGGGACCTTGGAGGAGGGTTGAAGGGGGAAGGGAGAGGCATGGAGGGGAGCAGAGAAAAATGTAGAGCTCAATAAAAAAATATTTTGAATAAAAAGTCTTTTTCTAATAAAAATGTATAAAAGTCAAAAATTTTTATACTCTGGGGAAATCTGTATGATATTTGGTAATTTATTAAAAAGACAAAAGACTTGTGAAATAAATTTAACTCCTGCTACTTACCTAGTGTTAATGGAAGACAAAATACACAATTCTGGACATGAAAATAAAACCATTCAAGTGCATACATGATGCACTTCATCTTTGCCCTGTGCATGATGAATTAATGAGCACCCATTGCTCTTTGCACTTTATTTCTTGATAAGTAACAAGGAAAAAATATTCATCTACTGTTCTCCTTTGATTGCTTCTGGCCTTCTAGAAAACCTAATATAAAAGGATTTCTCCTACTTAAAAATGAATGAAGTGGTGGCTCTTGTAAGGCAATGCTTTACAGTGCTTGGTGCATTGGCCTCCAGCGTACAGTATAATTCTTCTTTACCTGAGTATGAAAGAGGTTTACATATATAAATAATTAGAGGATATGCTTACATATAGCAAAATAGTCTTGGATGGGAAAACTATGAGGTCTGAAACATGAAATACACATACACAGAATATAGAAAATACAACGAAAAAGACAGATAAACACAGCACAGACTCATTCATTCACACACAAACACACAGAGCAAAAAAATGTCCAGCCAAAGTGTCAGGACCTTAGGTCTTAGGATTTTAAGAATAAGTGAATATTGGTGGACTACAAAGAATCTTTATCATAGATTCTTATTACAAGACACATTCTATTTTATAATAACTTCTGTAAGAGACAGAAATGGCAATTTTTAAAAACTGCACATCAAAATAATAAATATAATAACTTTCAAATAAAAATGAATACAAAAAAATGCAATGGTTTTCCTCAGCTAAAGACAAAACTGATGATAAATTTATCACTTATATTTCAAATTCTTACACAGATTTTATGTATTAACAGTATATGCACAGCCATTTTCTTTTCTGAACTTCAGAATAAACTTTTCAGAGATTATGCTCATGTTTATAGATCATTATTAGAGAAGGAATAATTGAAAACTAAGCCAAGTCAAAATATTTTCATGTATTATATACATGAATTGTAATAATAATAATAGTTGTATTGATGATTAAACAATAAATTAAATAATAAACATGTTTATTATTCACAGCATTAGTAACAATTTGTTTCTCTTTATATATGTGGCTATTAAGATTAAAGCATGCTTTCCTATCATGTCAAGGACAAGTCAGTTGTGTCAACATAAAGAATCTGACTTCAAGAAGAACCCAAGAATAGCTCATTTTTAAAAATAGAGTTACCAAGTGAAGCAGTAATTCTCACACTGTAAATTATTTAGAAGGCTCCCCTCAGACCCTAGAAACAGCACAGAAGGGGAAACAAAATGCAGGATTCCTTTTCCTTTGGCACAGGGATACATATGACCTGATTCTTGCTTTGCACTATCCCATAATAGTCACTGTGAGATTGATCTGTAGAAGTCCGAAGCCCTATCATTCTCTCTGCACATTAGCTCCAAAACTATATTAAAAACCAATCTCTAGGTTAGAAATGCTCATTACGGAGATGAATGCAAGTGACAATGATAGGTATGGGAAAAAAATGTCTTGTTTAAACATTTACTCTCAGTTAAGGGCAATTGTGTGCTGTGCTAGATATATAACCTGTCAGGAGACATGAAAAAAAAGTAAAATAAGAATACAGTTTTTGTTCACAACTTCTTTAAAATCACTATTCAAGCAATGTATCATGGTTCAAAAGGATGCAATGATTTTGAAATATAAAAATGATAACAGGTAAAGCACCCAAACATGACTTCTATTGTTGTTTAAAAGCCATGAAAACTTTGCTGATGCTATTTAATGTGCATTAATATCAAGTAAGTTGTAAAAGAAAGAGAATATTTCTATTTATAAAAACTAAAGAAAGAAAATATTCACATAGATATTGACATGTAAATAAAAATAAAATTAATACAAAGCAAGAAAGAACAGTTGTCCCCATGAAGTTTTATTAAGAAGTGAATACAAATAAATTTCAGGTACTTAACCAAAATGGTAGGAGAACCGTAAAGTTAAATATAACATTTATATATTGCCAGTAACTGACAGCTCTCTAATTGGATTTAAGGCCCACTAAACAATAATGTAATTATGCCTGGAAACCTAGCCAAACACCAAAGGCTAGAGGAAATAATGGATCTTATTACAACCATTTTACTAGACCGGCATATTTCTTAATTATATCCTATAGAGGAAATTAAGACCATAATAGAAAATCACAATTGGACACAATGTAGATATAGAATTGTGGGTAGCCGAGTCCTGAAGGATACATCTTCAACACAAATCCTACACCTAAGAATTCAGAAACAACATAGAATAGGGGACAGAATGATTGTAAGAGTCAGAGTATCAGGAAGTCAACTATAAAACTGCCTCTTAGAAATTCCCACTTACAGAAGAACTGGACAATGAGAACATCAACAATCATGGCAATGAGGAAGGGGGAAATCTAATGGAGTCCCAAGCCTAGACACAAAAACTTGTAACACTGACTACTGAGTGGGAGAATTAGCCTCTCTCAGAAATGAGCCTATGAAAAGGTCAGTTCTGATCTTTATACACAGAAAGCTAAAAAGAGACTCAGAAGGTTGTATATATGATATATACAATAGAAATATATATTATGATATATATAATATCAAGTGTAATTAACTACAATTATTACTTAGGAGTAAATGTGGCAGAGCTCACTAATTCAGAATTTCTCTTTTACACTGAGCTCCCACTTCAGAAATTAATGTTTGGAAATTTAACGTTTGGAAGCATCTGTCACGTGTTTGAAGATGATGTTTTTTGAAATACCTGTTCAGTAGAATATAAGGAGTAGCTGGAGAAAAGAGTTAAAACATATGAACAAAGGAAACAGTAGGAAATAAAAAATGTAATTGTAATGATGTAAAACAGGAACTAGAACTCAGAAAATTAAACATTAGAAGTGAAAGATGTTAGTTGAAACAAAAGGAAAATGCCCAGTGTACCCTAAAATTTCTAGTGGTTTATTTAAAATATCATAGGATAACACAGGTTTTAAAAATGATGAAATAAAAAGTAAGTATAGACTTTTGTGTGGGAGGTCCTTTTGTCTATGTGTTGCTTTGATTGCTTGATGAATAAAGGAACTGCTTTGGGCCTATAGCAGAGCTATAGGGGAACAGAGCCAGGTGGGGAAAACTAAACGGAATGCTGGGAGGAAGAGGGAGGAGTTAAGAGATGCCATGATCCACCGCTGAATGTAGACATGCTGAAACTCTGCTGGTAGGCTACGACCTCATGATGATATACAGATTAATAGAAATAGGTTAAATTAAGATTTAAGAATTAGCCAATAAGAAACTAGAGCTAATGGGCCAAGCAATCATTTAATTAACACAGTTTCTGTGTGGTCATTTTGGGGCTAAGCTAGCCAGGTGGCAAGTGGGCCCTCCTCCTACAAGCTTTTGGAAAGACATAGTGAGGTTTTATTTTTCTCACAAAGAGGTGTTTATTTTAATGAAAACTAAACCCTGCATGGTTCCTTTAAATTTGTAGGAATATATACTTTTCAGTAGTTATTTATTAACTTAAATATATATTGCCTGTAGACTGTATACTACCTAGTTTCTCTATCAGTTTTGACACACATCAGTGTCATTTTGGAAGTGGAATCCTGTATTGGAAAAATGCTCCAACCAGACTGCGTTGTGGGCAAGCTTGTAGTACATTTTGTTGATAAAAAATTGATGAGGGTTTTCCCATCCTCCAGAAATGGTGGTTCAGGAGTTAAAAGAGCAGTCTGTAGAAGACATAGGATCAATCCAATCAACAGTATTTTTCCATGGCCTCTGCTTCAGTAACCCTCCAAGTTCCTACACTGAGTTCCCCCACCCCCGACTTCCTTGAATGACTGACTTAAATTTGTAAGGTAAAATAAAGCCTTTTCCCTGAAGTTGTTTTTGAACATGGTGTCTTATTACAACAATAAAAAGACAGAAGACTCTACACACTGTGTTCAGCAATGAGTAACAAAATGGACAAATCAAAATTCCTGACAATACTATTTCTCTAAGGATTAGCAGAGGAAAAAAATGGAAATTTCATATTTCTATGTTAAAAATTGGAGTAAGACCTTAATTTAGAATCAATTAAATGTGGTTTAGTTTCAATTTCTAGTTGATAGTTTATGTTGAGAACAGATGCTTTGCCAAATTTAAAACTCAGTCACAGTTTGGATAATATGACAATGATCACAATTAAGAAAACACGTTTTATAACTAACTATTGTGTTAGCACACAAAAACTAGTAGCCTTCCTGGATAGAAATGGCATACATTAAGAAAAAATTGGAGAAGCAATGCTATTCACAATAGTCTCAAAAATATGTTAAAATAAACTAAGCAAGAAAATGAAAGACTTGTACAATGAAACCGCTGAGACACTGAAGAAAGTAATTTACTACAATATCAGAAGATAGAAAGACCACCACATCCATAGATTAGCAAGATTAGTATTGTGAAATGACATTTTTAGTAAAAAACATCTACAGATTTAACACAATTACTATAACGACTCCATTGCAATTCCTTACAGAAATTGAAAAAACAGTCTCAGAATCTCAGATTTCATATAGAAACATAAGATCAAGGAGAGCAATAACAACCTTGAAAGATAAAAATACTCTTGGAAATATCACCATCTCATATTTCAAGTTATGTTACAGAGTTACAATAATAAAATCAGAATGGTATTGACATAAAAAATACTCAATGACCAAAGGAATAGAATAAAGGATTCACACATAAGTCCACACACATCCAACTGATTATTAATTTAAAAAAAACGCCAAAATTACACAGTGGAGATAAGGCTGGCTCTGTTCAAACCAGATAGTTAAATGTGGAAGGATGAAATGCAATCCTTATCTCCCACTCTGCACAAACCTCAACTTCACATTGATGAAAGCTTTCAGCATAAAACCTGATACCTTGTCATATTTCTATCCAAACATGATCAGAGACCAATTTATTCTTTTGTTATATACCTTTGTCTCTGTATATTGTTTCAAATATGTATTTAAAATATTAAGCTACAATATGGAAATAACATATGTTTTCCCCAAAGTGCTTTTTGCTGTTTGTTGGGTAAAATATTTTTAGGGTTTTATGCAGACCTTTTCAGGGAGTTTTGTTCCTTCAAAGCACATTAGCCTGGAATCCACATGTTCTCATTTTCTGTGAAAACAAAAGCAGGACCTCTTTTTCAAAGTAACATATCCCAAAAACTCAAATTTTCAAATCAAGATACCTTTAAAATGTATATGTTTATTTAACTTAACCATCCCATGCAATGAAAGGTCTCTCTGTACTTAGCTCATACACAGTCAAAAAATTAAAAAAAATACAATAATGTTTGTAATATAGAGTCTCTGTGTATACATCATCTTTATGTGGCTTATTTTTTATTATGCTACTTTTTAATATTTATTTTATTATCTTTCTTCTTTAATTGATGACTGTCTGTATTCTTTTATGTTACTTTTACTGTCTCTTTAAATATTTTATTTCTTTTTTAAAACTATCAATACCCCTTTTCTTCTTTCTCCCAAGTTGATGTACATTTTTAAGCATACTGTGTTTGTTTAGTGGCCTTTTATGTTTGAATTTTCCCTATTGTGTTTTTCAAATGTCTTTTTAACCAGAATTATTTTTTTTTATTTTTTTATTTTTTTAATTTATTAAAGATTTCTGTCTCTTCCCCACCGCCGCCTCCCCTTTCCCTCCCCCTCCCCCAATCAAGTCCCCCTCACTTGTCAGCCCAAAGAGCAATCAGGGTTCTCTGCCCCGTGGGAAGTCCAAGGACCACCCAAGTATTTTTTAAAATGGTAAGCAGCTTGATCACACTGGTCCTGGATGTTAGCTCTGTCTTTTTTGGCCTTTTAATATGGTGGAGGTATGATTACCGCCAGCTCTGTGAGCCTTGTTTATCACCACAGCTCCAGGGTCACAGTGGGTCTATGTTGTCATTAAGCCACCTGTAGCACTCTGCTCATAAACCCTATTTAAGTATTCAGGCTCTTGAAAGAGCCAGAGCTATTTTTTGTACAACCAGCATGAACCAGGAAGTTGTCTCTTTAAGAAGCCATGCAGCTTTTGTTGTTACTGCTGAGTCAGGGAACATTTTTTTTTTAATGAAACCGCAGCTCTACTTGCCACCAGCAAACAGTCTATTTGAAAAAAAAAAATGTGGCTACCAAGAATCTGAACTTGGTTCCCATATTTGGGGGTCTAGAAGCCCTCTATTTTTATTAAACTTTTTTTAGGTGCGTTCATGACCCATGTTGGGTGCCATTTTATAATAGGAGACTGTTTATTCTTTTTCTGGCTACTCAGACCCAAATAATCACACAAACTATATTAATTACAACACTATTAGCTCAGACTTCTTATTAATCCATTTATATTAATTTATGTATGACCACGAGGCTGTGGCCTACCAGTAAGTTTCTGGCATCTGTCTCCTTTGAGAGCTACATGGAATCTCCTGACTCTGCCTACTCTCTCTCAATCTCTGATCTGATTTTCTACCTGTCTTTCCTCTGCTAAGCCATTGGCCCAAGCAGCTATTCATCAATCAATAAAAACAATACATATACAGAAGGACATACCACAGCATTCTCCCTCTATGTATCTTTGCTTTTCCATATATCTTTCTGAAGCTGCATTTCTTTGATTGCTTCTTCTCTGCAATCCTGCAGAATTTCAGTGGTTCCCCGTGTTTACTGAGTGTTCTTGTTCTTTAATCTCACCAACTGCTTTGCAAACAGTCCTTTCATTAAATTATTCTTGGTAAACTACGTTGTGCACGCCATTTTGTTATTGCCAGTACCTTGATCTTCTCAGAACACCTTTGTGCCTCAGTTCATTTAACTAAAAAAATGAGGATAACAGCTGTTACACAAACAGGAATGTAGTAACGTCTGTAGTAATAAGTGCAGTGGGGCTTGGTCCTCAGCACCCCGGCTGCCTGCTAGCTCATGCCCGAAATAACAACACACAAATTGTATTCTTTTAAACACTGTTTGCCCATTATATCTAGCCTCTTCTCGGCTAACTCTCACACCTGGACTAGCCCATTTCTAATAATGTGTGTAAGCACCCCAATAATGTGAGTCTTACCTCACTTCCTCTTCCTCCTGTTTACTCCTCCCACCTATGTTTTAACCTATCAGGGCAAGCAGTTTCTTTATTTAATTAACCAATCAAATCAACAAATTGATATATGACACTCCTGCATCAAACGTCAGTACATGTGTTAATGTATAGAAAGCCCTTAAAGTATATGAATAAATTTAACACATTATAATGATAATGCCATTACCATTGAAACCACAATTGATTCCATTTGACTAGTTTCAAATCTTATGAGCTTATTTTGGGATACTCTGTGCAGTTCTGTTTGCCATGGAAAGAGTTGGCAGTAGAATGAGACTAGTTGAGGCAACAATCACATTTGATTACATGATAAAGGTTGTTATCCTTTAGCAGTAAGAAAAATTGTGTGAATTTATTCATGAAATGAGAATGCAAAATAAAAGGCAAAAAAAGATAAAACAAATTAAAATATAAGTGAAAATGATATTCAGCTGCCTCTTTGGCTTGTATTATATCTGGGAAATAAGTTTTATATTTAAATGGATAATTCAAATAAAGCCCTGACCTTGAAATGTTTCCTTCCCTTGTCTTCTTCACTCTTTAAATTATTTATTGCAGTTTGATCATATCTTTACAGTCTTTGAATGAAATTCTTCTCCTCCTTTATGTAAATATTGCCTGCTTGTTGTCATTTGATAATATCTAATGTCTATATTCAGTACACACAGTCCTACTGAGGGAGTTAGATACTTGAAAATATCTCAGTAATTGCCAAAAAGTAAGTTTAAGAAAAATTAAATTGATGAAGGCATACTATTCCAGTAGCCAGACACATATAGTTGTCAAAGTTGGATCTCATCATCTGTTGGACTCAGAGTTGGAGATGGGAAAATTTTGTTGACTTGATTGCTTAATGAGACAGGGCCAGTATGATCACAGTTATTTTCAAAGAGTGTCAGACAGTAAACTCAAGACTATGTCTTTGAGAGTAAATCTCAGAAGTTTTAGAATGGGAAATTTGAAAACTATGTTCCCAAGGGTAATATATTTATATAATTATGGCTTCTCATGTTTCTAAAACACATGAAATCCAAAACATGTAATTATCTGTGAGATAGAAATGTTAAAACAGTTTAAGAACATGCACACACTCAAACACACGCACACACACACACATATATATTAACTTGCACCCAACCCCATTCTAAAACTGTCAGAATATTGAGTTGTGTGGTGCTAATAGTCATAAATTCCCAGAAAAGACAATGGGGATAACCTAATTTGATCTCTTGATTTTGAGGAAACTTTGGAAAATTATGATCATTAAGAAAGCACCTCCAGCTGTTATAGATTATTTTAAAATGTATTACATTTGTTTATGCTGGGGAACAGTTGTTTTAATGATACAAAGATGTATTGCACTCTTTTATGTTGCATTGTTTTTTTTTGTTAACTCTGTGAAGATGTGTTGCTTTGCTTGTCTCAAACAACTGATTGGTCTAATATAGAGCTGAATGACAAATAATAGCAAGGTAGGAGAAAGGATAGGTGGGTCTGACAGAATGAGAGAATAAATAGGAGAAAAGGAGAGAAAGCAAAATAGATAAAGGAATGAAAAAAGAAGGGCCAACTACCCAGCTAGCTACAGGGTAAGAAGAAAAGTACATTACAGAAGAAAAGGAAAACACGAAGAGGCAAAAGGTAGATGGGATAATTTAGGAAAATTTGGCTAGAAATAAGTCAAGCTAAGGCTAGGGATTCATAAGAAAGAAAAAAGACTCCATATGTGATTTATTTGGGAGCTGGGTAGTACGTCCACCAAAAAACCAAAAGAGTAAAAAGGGCAACAGGATTTTGACCTGCCAATGTGGGCCCAAATTTCCATGTACTGCCTGAGAAAACTGGGGGAAAAAGAAAAGTAAAAGAACACAGCATCTTTAGAGGCGCTGCTGTTCAATCAGCAGCACAAAACAGAAAAGGCAGGCTAAGTAAAGACTGCTTGTGGCAGTGCAAGTACCAGATTCCTACAGCTAAGAAGGTTGAATGCAATTTCTGATCACTCACCTCCTACCAGGTTGTGAGCCTTAGGCTTAGCTCTCAGGAATCTAGAAGCCAGGGGAGCCAGTCTAGAGCTGTGTGCATAGGATTCAGGGGTAGCTTAGCAGTTTAAAGTTTTTTTTTTTTTCCAGTCAAAGAAGTCAAAAAGATATGCAGTAAAAATGATCCAGATGGAAAAAACTCTAAACAAGTTCCAGTGTGTTTTACAATGTGCATAGACTTAAGAAAGAAAAATATGGGTATAGATAGTCACATAAAAAAATAGTTTAAAAAATAATAAAGTCTTTAAAGAGAGAGTAAAAGTAGTACAAAGGAAAAAAAAACATATAAGATGGGAAAAACACAGGTAGTCTGGGTCATATAAATTATTGTGTTGATTTTGAAATTTTTAACTGTAGATAAGCCAAGGACAGTTGCTTATCAACAACATGAATTGAAAGAAATGCTGAAAGAAACCAGCCCAGATATTTTAAGAATGCTTTAACTTTAAAATGGAAGTCAGAATATGTATTTGTCAAATGAAAGTCAAAAACTCTGTGAAGAAAAGGTTTTGCTTTTGTTTCCACAGGAAACAAGAGGTTGTAAATGCATTCCAATTTAATATGGATCATATTTGATCAGTGGAGGCCTCCTGAAACTTGACAGGTGATGTCTATTGATATTGTAGTTTTCTCTGAATTTGCTAGATAAAATTGGACTGAATATTGTAAATGTAATTCTTACTTGATACCTGTTTCTGTTGTGTTTAGTTTTATTATGTTAAAGTTAAAACTTTTCATTTTTATTTAGACAATGGGGAAAATGTTGTAGAATATTTTTTAAGATGTGTTAGATTTTTTTATGCTGGGGAACATTTGTTTTAGAGATGCAAAGGATGTGTTACATTCTTTTATGTTGCATTTGTTTAACTCTGTGAAGTTGTGTTATTTTGCCTGTCTAAAACACCCAATTGATCTAATAAAGAGCTGAAAGGCCAATAGCAAGGCAGGAGAATGGATAGAGAGAATAAATAGAAAGAGAAAAAAGAGAAAGGAAGACAGATAAAGGAACAAGAAAAGAAGGGACCAGCCATAGAGTAAGAGTGGAAATAAGATTACAGGAGAAGAGGAAAAAGGCCAGAGGCAAAAGATAGATGGATAATTTAAGAAAAGCTGGCTAGAAACAAGCCAAGCTAAGGGCAGACATTTATAAGAAAAGAGAAAATCTCCATGTGTGATTTATTCGGGACCTGGTTACCAGGTCCCTCCAAAAGAGTAAAAAAGCAACAACAACAATCTAGTCATAAGGGAAATACGATGCAGGAATTAATGAAAATTAACATGTTCATTGTGTTTGAACATTTTTGTTTACCCTATATATAACTATTACAATTATTTGACTTAAAAGCACTAGTAATAATTACATTATTTGAACACTTAAACTGTAATATGAACTACTCTAAGTATTGTATCCATGTAATTGTGCTTAATCTTTGGAGCAGTCCATTGTGGTGCTTGTTATATTCATCCATTACTTTACAGACAAATTCTATAATTAAGCTACTTTCTCCCCAATAGTTAGACAAAAATTTCCATATTTTCACCTTTAAATTACTTCAAATTATTTTGACATGTATAACTGATGCATTATTACTTCTATGCTTTTATAGGATGGACAATATCTATTGGATAGGGTTTGCTTTGCTATCTCTGACCTTTCCTCTTAAGGCAATTTGGGAGTGAAAATGTCATCCATGACTTCAGTAAAAATCATTGCTCAAATTTTACTCTCACCTATATCTTTCCATCCTTGAATCCACCTTGATCATAACCAGTTTTCATTGATTCTCTGCTTGGCTTCTTGCCTCTGATGAGTTGTGTAACTCGATTTGGACTTTCCTGTAAAGTGCTCTTTCATTTTGCTTAAGCTACACTTGATTTTAATTGACACTTCCCCTGGTCTGACCTGCTTTGCTTTAAAAGTTCCTTCCTCTCCTTACTTGAGCAAGCTGACAGCTCTTAAAAGTNAAGTTGTCACACTTGTTAAAGTAATGTTACTATCTTGTGAAAATAGCAGTATGGCTATGGGGAGGATTCTAATAAAGTTAAAGTAAAGCTCCACTGTGACCACAATATTAAACTATACACTATTATCAATAGGTTAAGTCATATGCTATATCAATGCATTAAAAAGTTAACAATTATCTAAGAATAATCATCTCTGGAATATATTGAAGAACATAGATATCTGACCTTTTTATTACCTTATAACTTCTGTTTTCATTTTGTTCTGGTCCTTTTTTGAGACATCTTAAAACACCACTGAACAATTGTGTAGATGTTTGCAGGAAACATGGTCTCATGCATGAAGATTTTCATCCCATTCTCAGCTAAGGAAGAATAGAACTTGATTCTGAAACATTTTCTACCAAACACACTGCAGTGGATTGAATGAAAACGGCCCCCATCTCCTAATATACTGTTTTCTTTGATAAGTTGCCTTGGTGATTGTGTTTTGTCATGGCATTAGAAAAACAACTAAGATACACAATGTCTTCTTTGTTGTAATGGGGCTATCATTTTATCAATAATATAACTCCTGTTTTGGGTTGTGTTCTCTCTCATTCGATTAAGAATGTGAATTAATGCCTCTCAGGGTTATTTCCAGATTTTAATACTTCAAATTCAACTAGGCAAGAACCAGGGAACTAGTTACAATTATCTTGAACCAGCTGTTATTAAGAATCCACTAACTTTGGGTTTTCTGCCTGTACTATTGTGTCAACTGAACGGCTTTCCTCTCTGCGAGTAAAGAATCCATCCATTGGCAGTGGTAATCTTTCTGAAAAAACTGATTCTTTGATGCAATGTGAGGGAGTGTGTGAAATTCCATTCCTAACCAGGAATAGGGCATAGTACATCATGACAGTCTTTACTATTTTCTAAGTAATTGGACTTTTCCCCTGGGATCTGACAATTGTTAGATTTTGCTTGAAACTTTGATGCAGGGGCCATGGATACCAAGGAAGCATACCATGGCAAAGCATCATCAAAAAATTACCTGGGTATGGTATAGAGTTTCTAAAATCTGACAAGGTGACTTAGGTCCTAGCTTGTCTATGGTACCAAAATGCCTCAGTCCTATTCAAAAACTTCAGAAAACTAGGAAATCCTAACAGCAGAAGAAATAGGCTTCATCAGGGAAGAGCAAACCAATTGGTTATCCAATTCCAAATGGCCTGCTCTGAAAGCAAGCATACAAGTAACATCATGGGGACAGAGGAGGTTGTATTTATATCCTTAAGAATAAATATGTATATATGTAAAAGTGAATTAATGTAACAAAAATTGACAAAGAAGTCATAAATTTGAAAGCGAGCAAGGAAGGATTACATAAGAGAGTTAGAAGAGAGAAATAGGAAAGAAGGAAAAGGTGATAATATGAAAAAAAAGAAGCAATAATAAAATAGAGGTATGAGGCACAGCACAAAAAAATCCAAGGTCTTGGTGGAAAGTACTGAAATAAGATTACCTACTGAAAAAGAAATTAAAACAAAAATGGCAGATGTGCCCAAAAACTAAGTAAGCCTTATTTAGCCTACTATGACTGATGATTGACGTTTCATTGAGGATATTGCCAACCAAATAGGAGTCATAGCAGGCCACTAAACAAGGAGTCCAGGCTTTGATCTGTATCATTAACAAACAAGATGAGATGTTGCAACACCACAGGGTACATTGTTGCCATATAAGCTCTAGTCTATAATCTGAATCAAATGAGTGAAGGTTAATAAAAAGTTATGCCTATCTCATAAAAGGAAGAGAATTTCCTTAGCATGCTTCCTTTTTGAGGGTGAGAAATTGCAAAATTTTTTTAAGAAAAGTGTTGCCATTGTGGTCAGTGTCTCTAGGTTCTTTTGTAGAGCCAACATCCTCATATTCAATTAATAAGTAGAAAAAGAACATAGCATGGTATGAATAGTTTCAAGTTCTTAGACACGAATGCCCAGGTGACTATCATTTTTAGAATTACGTGGGAATGTAGTGGATTTTACTAGCTTGGGACAGAGTGCAGGTATATACCTTTATAACCCCAAACTTTATGTATGATGATAGGAGTGTGTGACAACAGAAAATTTATAATTCTTTCACTTGATTTGTTGGTTATGCCACTTATCTGAGGCTCCTACTTGTGTGCTGCTTCTTGCTCAGGGTAAGCCACATGCTGCTTGATTACTTTAACTGTTCAAATTATTCCTGAGCTAAAGGGTCATTTGCACCAGAATGCATATAAGAAAACTTAAAAAAGCATGGGATAAAACCGGACTCGCTGAACATAGCGGACAATGAGGACACTGGGTTTTGATCCTACTGCACATACTGGCTTTGTAGGAGCCTAGGCAGTTTGGATGCTCACCATACTAGACCTGGAAGGAGGTGGGAGGTCCTTGGACTTCCCACAAGGCAGGGAACCCGGACTGCTCTTCGGGCTGATGAGAGTGGGGGACTTGATTGGGGGTGGGGGAGGGATAAGGGAGGCGGTGGAGGTAAGGAGGCAGAAATCTTTAATAAATAAATAAATAAATTTTTTTAGAAAAACTGGATGAACTCAAAATATTTCAATTCCCAAATGTTCAAAATACATGATGAGATCCAACAGACAGTCTAAGCGATTTGAAGCCTTATGACCAAATATTGGGAGCATAGTACAAAGGTTATTACACCCACAGATCTTCAGAGAAACCAGGATTATCTTTCCAATGGAAAAGATGAGAAACCTGTTCTTCTTTCCAGAAATCTGAGAATTGGAAGTGATTAACAGCCTGGTGATCTGTGTCAACTGTTTTTCCAGGTCGTATCAAACTCCTACAACTAAGAACTGAAGTGACTAGTAATCTCAATTACCCTTATAGTGAGAGAGTTCCCCAAAACTCCCTAAGCCAGGACTAGAGGTGTCTAACAGTCCAAATGACCATTTGTTCTGGAATATTTAACTATGTAAAAATGTGTTAATTTTGTTTCTGCTGCCTTTGTTAAAGATGTAAAGATGCGTTACATTTGGTTGTGTGGCATTTGTTTAATTACATAAAGATGTGTTACATTTGTTTTTCCTTGCCTACCTTAGGCTTTTGATTGGTCTAATAAAAAGTTAAATGGCCAATAGTTAGGCAGGAGAAGGATAGGTATGGCTGGGAGGCAGAGAGAATAAGTATGAGGAGAAATCTAAGCTTGACAGCAGAGAAGAAGAGAATGAGGAGAAAGAGGAGGACATGACCAGGGACAGTAATCAGGCAGCTGCTGGTTAGCCAATCATAGAGACAGCAGGAGAGTAATAAGATACAGAAAGAAAGGTAAAAAGTCCCGACACGAAACATAGATAAAGAGAAACAGATTAAAATAAAAGCTAAGATAAGGCCAAGTATATATAATATGGAAGTTTCCATGTCGTAATTTGGGAGCTGGTTTGTGGCCCAAAAGAAAAATCCTGGTACAACTGCTATACTATTGGTATGACTGAGTCCAGGGAAACCTTTTAGGCCCTCAAGCCAGTATAGGTAACCTACCTCTAGAACCTATCTCCTTGGAAGAATCATGAATTGAGTTTCAATGTAATCATTCTTCTTTGTGCAATGGGGATTGTATCAAACCAGGAGGTTTTTTTTTTTTTTCCAAATTATACTGGGCTTAAATACATTGAGAAAAATTGCCTGTTATTAAACTCCTGGAAGTCTGATCCAGGTTGACTAAGTCAATCTGTATCTGGTTTTCATTTTTATCTCTTCACACATTTTACTTTTCTGTATAACATCTCTTCAAACACACAGCTGGATTACCAAGAAAGACCATTCTGTTTTACTTGAAGCTCATGATGCTAAGATATGCCCGCAGCTGCTAAGTATACTAGGCTTTTTGCATATATCATTGTGACAAACTGCCTGAAACTTTACATAGGAAAAGGTTATTTAGCCAACAATTTCGAAGCTGAAATTAATGATTTGTTGCCTTGTTTGTTACGTGACTGATAGGAACTCCTCGGTTGGCAACGTCATATATCAGTTGTGCATAATCATGGTTAGTACACCTGATATATGGAGAGATGTCATTTTAGAATAACTTGCTTTCATAGGAACTAACTCAGTTCTTGAGTTCAGTATCAATCCCCTCTAAGTATAGAATATTCAAAGTTTTAACCACCTTTTAAAAGGCCTCTTTGAAGATCCACTGTCTCCAAATATTATCACATCAAAGACCATCCATCTTTCACGTGTAACCATGAGGGATATGCTCAAACCAAATGCAAACCATAAAGTATGCTTTATTGATTATTCTATGAAAACCAAAATAAGCCAGTGTCCACTGGGCTGTGGAACTGCATGGATGGCAGATAGCCATCGGTGACATAGACAATATGAAAGTTATGCAGAACTTAGTGCTGTGAGTCAAGCTATGTGATGTAGTTATGAGCATTCAATAATAATACGTTTGGCCATGCTTTGCTACATTGTCACCTATCCATGGAATATTGCTTATGGACCAGGCATCTGGTTATAAAAACAGGAAGTAAATGACTGAGCCATCAAGAGATCCTTTGTGGTGACATAGACTATGGAATGGAAAAATACATTTCAATTCTGTGGATATTCATGACAAAAGGCCTTTTAAAAAGATAAGTGGCACCTTTATATTTACCAAATTGGTGTGCAATAACCTTCTGGATAAATCAATTACATGGGTCATGGAAGTCTATTTAAGAATCAGTCATTTTCACATTCAAAATGCAAAACTAAGTACAGAACAGCACAGACCAACTTCTGTCAATACATTCCTAATATTCAGAAATGAGAATTGGGGTCTCAGAAGATTGCCAAGAAAGAATGAGGACTTGACTCTTGATTCTCAGCATCAACATCAAAAGCAAGTCTGGTGGCAGACATCTGTAATCTTGATACTTGGCTGTACAGGCTGCAAGATCCTTAACTTCATGTTCAATGAGAGACATGCTTCAAACAATAAGGTGAAACATGACTGAGGAAGATGTCTGAAGTCTGTGTTGACCTCTGATTCCCCAAATGGTGGATATGCACTCAAACACACACACACACACACACACACAAACACACACACACTCATGCACGTTAATGGAGACATTAACCAAAGACTTAAATACACTTGTGTCTGGCATCTTGCTAACCTAAATTGCCTTGTCCATGGGACTCAAATCAGTCTATCTCTGATTGTCAAAATTTAGCTTTTAACCACCCTATTCGTTGTGGTTGTCATCAAAGGCTGAGATGTCACTGTGTGGAAGTTTGGAAAATTATATACTCTTGACTATTCCATGAACAAATGGCTATTGGCAAGGCCACCAAATGTAAAGCATAGTGAGATGTCTCAGAAACTTGCCCAACTTCTTGACTCAAATTTACTCCATTATGAGTATCAGGCAATCAGGCCTTGAGATTCATAGGTGCAAGGCTTGAGGAGGCGCCATTGCTGTCACACTTTTATATCCTCTCTCCTCTCCCCATCTTGCTTAAGTTATCTAGTCTGTGGCTGGGTGTTCTTGTCTGCTGATAGGAAAGTAGCAGTACCCTGAGGATTCTATGGACACCCTTCTCTCATTAGAATACATAATGATATATTCATCATACCTACCAACTTAAACAGTTCTAGAATCCTCTAGCTGAAGAATTGGAACCTACTGGCCATCTGAAACATTGCCCTGGGTACTGTAATAAGCTACTGTAAAAATGGGGTATCTGATCTGTGAATAAATATTTTAAAAGTTCTGAAAACTTACTGTGCCGATAACCTGGTCTTTTGTTTCTGGTAACTTGTAAAGATTTTTCACCTACCTGTCAATATTTGACTGAGCTCAAGGACATAAGTGTCAGTAGAAAAGCAAGTCGATATTTTATAATAATTATAGTCCTCAGGAAATTCCTTTATTAACTTAAAATGTTTTTGTTAATTTTATAAACTTGAATGCCCATTTCAGAATTCTTTTCTGTAAAAATTAAATAGTTGCTTTGTGAAATAAGCCATTAATTAAATTAACACCTTTTTAGAGTAATATTTTTCTATTTTGCAACATAACTATATAGCAAAATATTGTTATTCTTTCATATAATACATTCTTTCATATGCATTTTATTATACAATACTTTGTACAATACAGGAAGCAAGGAGTCACTGTGCCAAAACACTAAATTAAATTCCCATTCTATTTAGCTTAAAGAAACCCATGAAAGCTAGGTGGTGGTGGTGGTGCACATCTTTAATCCCAAGCACTTGGGAGGCAGAGACAGGCAAAGTCTAAGGCCAGCCTGGTCTACAGAGGAAATTCAAGGACAGGCCCCAAAGCTACAGAGAAACCCTGTCTCAAAAACAAACAAACAAAAAAAAAACCAAAGCAAATAAATTAAAAAAAAAAACTATAAAGCCAATAGAAGAGGTGAAAGATGTTATTATAAATATTATTTAAGAAGTAGACATTCAAACTTAAAATGTAAATAACTGAAATATTATTAAATGAAAAATGGATAAAGACACTATTATAGACATTTATACACAAAAATCTTATACAGCCTTGGAAAAGTATACTGTCATCTGTGATGATATAGATGAGATTACAGAACATCATGCCAAATTGACCACAACATAGATGCCTAAAGATTATGCTGTATGAACTCATTTATTAAATGGAAATGTATAAATAACAAGAAACGTCTAATAGACAGAAACAAATTGCTAGGTTACTACACCTGGCTGCTAGGTCCAGTATTAGTTAACAGAGAGAAAAGTAAAGTATAGAATACAAATGTACACTAGGTAGAATGAATTAGTCTGGAGATATAACATGCAACATGAATACTTTAGACAATATTTCCTAGTTTACTGAAAATGACTACAAGAGTGATTAGTATATACATACTAATTATGTAATGAGATAGATGTAGTTTATTTAAATTACAGTAATTATTTTATTATGTGTTTTTATGTGTGTGCGTGCAACTGTGTACTTTAAATTTATATGTAAGTATAATAAAGTTTATTTAAAGAAGAAATGTCTTCTTACTTTCTGTCACTTATGAAAAGATGAAAATAGATCATTGATTACTTGACTTAACATACATTTTTATAAATTAATTTACAAGTTTTACAATAATAATACAGATTCTTGAGGACTTTATATTTTAAAATTTCAATTTAGGGACTGGGGATACATATTACTCCGTAAAGAACCTTACACAAATGTTAGATTATCAGGATTTATGTAAAAATTGTGGGGGTCAGTTAAAGAACTTACAATTTCACAACTGTAGGAGGTTAGGGGAAGTTGAGCTTAGAGAGACAGGTGATGGCTGACACTCATTGACTAGCCAAATCAGGCTATTGGATCACCTACAGACTGAGAGATCCTGTCTCATAAATCAGAGTGCAGAGTATACCGATGTGTACTTTTGGTCTGTACATATACCAACTGTCTTAGTTAAGTTTTTTTTTTTTTTTTTTTTTTTTTTTTTTTTTTTTTTTTTTTTNTTTTTTTTTTTTTTTTTTTTTTTTTTTTTTTTTTTTTTTTTTTTTTTTTTTGCCATGAAGAGAGACCATGACCACAGCAACTTTTATAAAGAAAAAAACATTTAATTGAAGTGGTGCCTTACAATTTGGAGGTTCAGCCCATTATCACCATGGTAAAGAGCAAGGTGGCATGCAGGCAGCTGTAGCTGAGAGTCCTACCTACATCTTGCACACAACAGAAAGTCAGCTTAGATACTGTGTGGTATCCTGAGAATAAAAAACTTCAAAGCCTGCCCCCACAATGACACACTTTCTGCACAAGGCCATACCTCCTAATAATACGACTCTCTATGAGCTTATGGGGGTCAATTATATTCAGATTACCACATTCCACTCTTTGGCCCCATAAACTTCTAACAATATCATAATGTAAAACACATTTAGTCCAACTTCCAAAGATCTTACAGTCTATCACAGTCTGAACAATGTCTT
This sequence comes from Alexandromys fortis, assembly GCF_014885135.2. NCBI lineage: Eukaryota > Metazoa > Chordata > Mammalia > Rodentia > Cricetidae > Alexandromys > Alexandromys fortis. Next base: position 20,091,661 of record NW_026067944.1, on the reverse strand, counting down.
AAAGTCCAAAGTATAAAGTCTCTTCTGAGATTCATAGATTTTCTTAACTGTAGTCATCTGCAAAAATCAAAATAAAAAACTCCCAACATATAATGGTACAGGACATACATTACTATTCCAAAATGCAGAGAAGGTGACAGAGTGAGAAAATACTGGACAAAAGCAAGACCAAAAGCCAGGCAGGCAAACTCCAAACTCGGCATCTCCATGTCTGATATTAAAATGCTTTTCAGATCTCCAACTCCATTCAGTTTTGTTGATTGCAGTACACTTCTTTCTCTTGGACTGGCTCCATCCTCCATCATCAGCTCTCTAGGCAGGTATCCCAAGGTTTTGGCATCTCAAACATCTCAGGGTCTCCAATGCAATCCAGGCTTCACTTTAACAGCTTCACACAAGGGCATCTCTTGGTTTCCATTTAGGGAAATTCCTGACATGTGCCTGGCCTCAAAGACTTTCCTTTAGGGCAAATTCTATAATGCCTTTTTTTCTATCCTTAATTCCATAATCATGTGGCTGAAGCCACCAAGTTCTGCTGCTTACTGGTGCTGGAACATGGTGGCCTTTTTCAACTACTTCTTCACAAAACTTCTGCCCTTCACTGCCTAAAATTGGCTGTCTTGAAACTGCATCTCTAACCCAGGCTGGCCTCACACTCAGAGATCTGTCAAAGTCTGTTTTCCCAATGCTGGGATTAAAGGCATGTATCACCACACCCATCTCTAAATAGTTCTTTAGTTCCTTCTCACAAGTGGGAAATTTAACTGAATGGATTCTTGCCCTGAGGTTACCACTCCCTTTATTCCATTTCTTAATGTGTTTATCTCCTTGAACTAAAAACTTATCCCCATTCCTATTCTGGTGCTTTCTTTCTCCTCAAATATTTTTCCTTGCTCAGCTTGCTATTTTTCATTATCAATATTCATTAGAATTACCAATAAAAACCACATGACAGAGTCTATACTAGGCTGCTTTGAAATTTCCTCTACCAATAGAATTAATACAAAACTCTTTAGCCTCAGGCAGACTCTTCAGACAAGGCCTCCCCCAAAAATAGCCACATTCTTTACCAAAGTATCACAAGAATGATTTCTAGGCAACATACTAAATTCTTCTACTCTGAACCCTCTTGATCCAGCCCCAAACAGTTCATGCAATCCCACTCAGTACCATGGTCTTTTATGTTCTTACCTGTATGGCCCATTAAGCAGTGTTAAAGCACTTTGCTGATTTTGTCACTCAAAGCACCCAAGTTCAAATTACTCCAGACATAAATATGATCAGGCCTATCACAACAATACCCCAGTCTCTTGTCTTTTTTGTTAGGGTTTTTATTGCTGTGAAAAGGGATCATGACCACAGCAGCTCTTATAAAGTAAATATTTAATTTAGGCAGCCCTCTTACAGTTTCAGAGATTCAGTCCATTCTTATCATGGCAGGAAGCATGGTGGTATGCAGGCAGAATTTGTGCTGGAGTAGAAGCTGAGAGTCCTACATCTGTACACAACAGAAATTCAACTGAGACACCCTGGGGTATTCTGAGCATAGGAAACCTCAAAAGCCCACCCCCACAGTGACACACTTCCTTCAACAAGGTTATAGCCACTCCAACAAAGCCACACCTCCTAATAGTGCCACTCCCCATGAGATTATGGGGGACAATTACTTTGAAACTAACACCCACACATGTGCACACATCCTCTTCATCAAGTACGTATGCCAACTGCATAATGAAACACACACAGTCTTTAATTTTCAACATGAAGGAATATAAAAAGAACAGTGAATTCCTCATTATTTAATTTAAGTGTTTGTACTTTGGGAAAATTAGAAACTAAGAATTCATGTTATATGTTAGAAACTCAGAAATAAGTCATTGTAGGTCATTCACTGCACCTGCCATTCACAGTATTATTGCCTCGGCTTTCTTGGGACAATCCAGGTTAACATTTAGAATAATAATAGTATTCATGCCAGCTTCACTTTGCCTTTCAGAAATCTCTCTTTGTCATAAATTATATTGGACTATTGAGTCATTGGTCACTTTTTTCCAGCCGTTCTTATCACCTAATTTCACAGGAAAGGGGTGACTAGGTGCCTGAATGCACTTAGATGTATTCTGCAAAGGCTCTCTACTGAATCCTCCATAGTTTCTATATTCAGGCACCAGTATGGAATGGAGAAATTAAACCATTAGCCATAGGGCACTCTGGGAATTCAGAGAATGCCCTACATGTTTCCTTTGGACACAGCTTACTATGCATAAATATGATGTTGTACATCTTGTCTCTAGAGGAAAAAAATAAAAAGACGCAAAAGCATTTTGTCTTTTCACCAGACACATCATTCTTCTTGTTACTGTTATGTATACTCCTATGCAAATGGTTGGGACTTGGCAGTGCTTTTAATCAGCTTAGGTACTACTAGGAAAGCAGAGTAAATACCATATATTCTGATATATTTCTGATTATTATTGTTCAAAGTAAAATGTCTCAATTCAGTTATATTATAAAGCTTTGAATGTATATCTGTCAAAAAAGCAAAAACCACTCATGAATTGGTCTAAAACAAATTTGACATGCTTAATAAAAAGGAACACATCATCTGGAACAGGAAAAATAACTCACAAAAGCAGGAAAGCTTATGGGTATCATATCAGCTAACATGAGTTAAAATTAGACTTTTAGGAGGATTAAAAGATTTCTTAACCTGCCAGGAGTAAATGATGAAAGTAATCCTCTGAAGGAAATTCTTTAGCAATGTATTCTTGGGACCTATTACGTATTCTAGAACTTGTGAAGTAGGAACTATGTCAGAATTTGTAAGATTGTCATTACATATATGGATAGTTTACAAAATTCTTGCATTATTTTAAAAACTATTTTGGCAGTCTCTTTGACTTTCTTTGTAAAGTCAATCTAAATATTTACATTTTAACATTCTATCATGATTTTTTCTTTTCTGAAATAAATGCTTATATTGATAATGCCTAGAATATTTTTACTCAAGCTATAGAGATTTGTAAAAGGCATTCTATTTTAATTTTATAATGCATTATGAAATTAGCATTCAATTAAACAATCTATATAGTTTGATACCAACATATTTTAAGCAACAGGAGAAGTTATGAGAAATATGTTAAAATAATAACTTGTTAGCAGGCATCTTGCTCTGCTACAATGGAATGAGTGAATAGCTGACATTTCCCTCTTGTGTACCTTGAGTCACTTATTAGTTGTGAGAAAAGTCCAATGACATAAAGTACCTTGTTCCCCCTCATCTTGGGCACTGGTAAAAGACAGTGAGCCTCCGATTCCTATGAGAGTTGTGTAATATGTAGGAACAGAGGAACATTTAGAACTAAGGAAGAAAAAAGAGTGATTTCTGAAAAGGTTGACGAACAAGAAAGAGGGTAGAAAAATGATAATAAGAAAGGGAAAAAATAAAGAAAAAGAAGTTAGGAAGCTTCTGAAAACTGGTGTTCTGACTATTCCTCCTTTGATTAACACAGAACCTGGAGACCAAATGTGACTTGAGTCAGTCTGATCTGCTGCCAGAAGAGAGGGTCCTTGCTGGCAAGATTCTGATCTCCAGAAGCTCTGCCTGTGTGTGTGTGTGGCTGGGGGTCGATATCTTCAAAATAACCACTCCTAAATTTTTGGTATTTAGGCTACCAATTACTTTCTTCAAACACAAGTAAAATTTTATAAAATACCCATTTTCACTCAAGTAATTATTCTTGCTAATAATTTTTCTCTGAATCTTCATTTAAGTTGTTCAGTGGAAAAATTTACTGAAGATTCCTGGGACTGAAATCACAGGCCAGCTGACTCAACATGAATGCTCCAGGGTTTCTGTGGACCTTCTCTGCTGTTGGGACAAAAGTGCCTCAAAGTTATTTTCTTTCTGCTTTGCCTTAGAGATGTCTACGGCATCAAATACTGACTAGTGAAGCCCAAGTTCGCTTATCATAGTTCCATTTTTTATTAAAAGCTTTGTATTTCCCACCAGAAAAGATAAACATGACGGGTGTTGACATTTTACTGATCTTATTTTTCTTGGCCTTGGAAATCGATTTATGACTTGGAGGAGCAGCTGGCATCTAGAGGAAAGGAACGAGCATTTTGCATGACGAAGCAGAAATGCAGAGACATTCTAGGTTTCTGGATTTCTCTCTGAGCACTCCCACAACCTTCAACAAGGCATGACCTCTATTGTCCTTGAATGAGAAAGAGACACTCTTTATGGAGTGAGCCCTTGGACAGCTCTCTGATATCCTCAGTCATCCCCATAGCTGACTGCTAGAATTGATTACACATCTGCGCCTGAACCGTCTGAACCTTTCGACATAATTCCTTGAGGCTGCTCTATTGCTTGGAAAGCAAAGGTGAGCAGAGATCTTTGTTCTAATTAAGAATTGGGGAAAACTCCTGTAATTCTTAATTGGGTCTTGAATTCTCCCAATCTAACCTTCTCTTGCTGTCCGCAGATTGCTAGTGCTTTTTTTCAGACTAAAAGTTTTTCATCTCCTTTCATTACTTCCTCACAGGAGGAAAACAAGTGCAAAACTTAGGAGAAGCTAAGTGAAACAACGTTAACGTAGGAAGTAAAAATGATGTTTATATAAATGTCTTCATTTATTCATTCACTTATTTTGTCAGTCAACATTTTCCAGGCCCATTATGTGCTACATAATGTACCCTAGGAAAAAATGTGGTGACTAACGCTATTGTTCTAGTTCCTTCCTTCCTATTGGTCTCCAGCCATTACTGTAATAGAAGTTGGACCTGGGCAGGCAGTATACAAGCAGATACAAAATTGGATTTTATTTCTTTATTTTAGTGGATGCAAGAATGTATATCTGACCAAGAGAAACAATGTCTCTGCTCATAAAAACAATAAAAAAGTGTTCTACCAATATAGATCCCATAAATGAAATAATAATAAAAAATATAAGCAGGTAAATATACTACATTTGCTAAAATTTGCCTGTGGTATTGTTATTTAATTACTATTTAAAATCATTCAAATGTTTACAAGAGGAGAAATTGATATTATCAGAACAATAAATAAATGGATACAAACACAAATGTACATGACTGATTTTTAACTTACAAACAGATTTAACTTATATCTCCACATTAATTTGCTTTGATATAAAGTATTGGCTCCAGCTCCATCTCTGGCTGCACTTCACAACATCAACTGTTTATTCCTATTTATTTCTCACAGAGAGTGGAATATTAATTGACCTTATGCTTCAGTGATTTTATCTCTATGCAAATCATTATGTGGAGATCTTGGGTGAATTACTTATTTCTGGGATGATCTTTAAAAATATAAAAGCCAAATTTATATTTGTCATTTTTCTTTTTAAATTGTGTTTGTTCTGTCCTCTGAAAACACACTGAACTAATTTATCAGGGATTTATACTTCTTAGCAAGACAAGTTAGAAAAAAATGCTATATAGCAAAGGTTCAGTCTTTTCATGTTGATGTCTCAGATTGGTACAGCATCACCCTCTCTATATTGTTGTGATATATCTAGGCTTGTGACAACAGCTCTTGTAATTGGATTCACAAAACTGTCAAGCAAACAATCAAATAAAGTTAAAAAATGAAGTTTGAATACAGAAACCTGTGTGTTTGATATACAAACTTCTATAATAATGCACGTATTGAAATTATTGCATTATTACCATAAAATATGACCAACTTATCATTAGATTAAATTCATTTTTATTGCTCATTCTCAAAAGGACTCTAGAATAAGGAAATGGAGTAATATTGTTAAAGAATATTTCTTTGTTAACTGATAAGACCTAATTTATTTGATATTTAAATTTTAAAATTTACATTAAATTTACTTTATATGTATGTGTGTATTTACACAAAAGTTCATAGTACTTCATATACATTTTAACTAGTGAAGATTAATAATTCTTTAACTATTTTATAAGGACAGCATATTTAAATATCTTTTCTGTGTCCATTTAAATGTTTTAAAAATAAAATCACCAGCTGTCACACACCATCTAGAGTTACTGGTTCTCACTTGAGCCCTTAGAGGTGTTTTCTTCTCTCCCCATTTTATGAATGGAAAAACTGAATTTTAGACACAATAAGAACACAAGAATATCCTCTTCTTGAAATTAGCATAGATAGCGGCTCCACTTAATGTCTGTCCTACTTCTTCAAGACTGTTGCTCTTTCAGGAATAATCGAGAAGGGACAGCTAAAGAAACAACCAACTACACATACTAGACACAATTAGCAAAAACAGATAGAAGAATACTGTGCTACCTTCCTGCTAATGGGAAGCATTTAAAAACTGAGGCTAGTATGTCCTCTGTCATCCTGGGATTACTTATGTCAATGGAGAGGGAAATCAAATTATGTGTTTTAAACAGTATATATAAGCAGAAATATGTGATGATATTTTGTTTGTGCTTTGACAAATAAAGCTTGCCTGAAGATCAGAGTGCAAAACTAGCCACTACTTTTCCATCAAGGCCAGGCCATGGTGGCATACACCTTTAATCCTAGGATTTGGGAGACAGAAGCAGAGAGATCTCTGTGAGTTCAAGGCCATCGTGGACTACGTGAGATTGATCCAGTCTAAAAGAGAAACAGAGCTCACACAAAGGTGATCCTTGTACTTGAGATCACAAGCTTTTAATCCCAGCATTAGGGAGGTGGAGACATAAGTGTTATGGCTGGGTGGAGAGAAGAATATAAAGTGGGAGAAGACAGGAACTAAGCAGTCTGAGATCAGAAATGCCCCTTTGGTCTGAGGTAAGAACTCCCAGGGCTGGCCATTCTGTTTCCTGATCCTTCAGGTTTCACCCTTTGATAGCTGACTCTGAGTTTTTATTATGGAGAACAATTAGAATTCTGGCTGCATAGAAGTGTATCAGCAGTCAAAACAATATGTAATGAAAAAAATTTGTTTTCCCTTATAGGAATAATTTTTAGTTTCAGTCTTCTTTCCTGATACATAGCTTCCTCTAGATTAATTTAAGACTCCTTGGTGAGAGGCTGGCAAAGTCAATACAAAGGATACCTCAAAAGCCACCTGGCATTATGATTTATAACATTTCTAGGTCTTTAAGGTCACTTGCACCTAAAGTATAATTCTTCCTTCAAACTCATCTGTCCAGACTAGAACTGACAGGATTCAAATCTCCTTCTGGTAGAGGTATATATCTCATTCTAAACCACCCACTACTTTATCTTTGATGCAGACCCCATAATGCATGTGCTCCTGCTCAGTTATGGCTTTGATTTTGTAATAACGAAGTATTCTCGGAGGAAGTCTATATTTCACATTCCTGGACTCATTAAACCAGATGTGATATAAATGTTAGCACCACCCCACCTTTTCACCTAAACTAATAGTTATTTGTACATCTCTATTTTCCAATATTTCTGCTGCACATTCTGTTAAGGTAAAACACAACTTTATGATGCCCTTTCCAATCAACATCAGACTATTTGTTTCAGCATAGTAATTAACTTCCTGCTTAATTCGTCACACTTAATTTGAAATTAGACACACAAGACTATTAGAGACTGGTCGTGTTGTTTGCATCTGGCAGAAGCGGTAGCCACTGGCAGGCTTGATTTATCACTCTTCATTTCAATTCCTGTGCCAATGATTTTAGTTCCTAAATGTGGTGACTGACATTTATGGATTTCAAAATCTAAGTGGAAATGGGCTACAGTTAAGAATTCAACAGTTCAGATTGATAAAAAAAAAAAAAAAAAGAAACACTTTTATAACTGTACCCTGTAGTTAAATCCTCAAGGCTTGACCAAAAAGTGCTTAGGGCTCAAAGACAGTTCTCTGGAAAGACAACCAGTATTCCACTGTAATGGCTACATAGAAATTACTATCAAAATCATGCATCTTCCTGCAGTGCCAGGTAAATTTGTTCCCAGGTGGGACCTGTTTCTGTGAAGCTTTCTTTAAAAGAACAACATCTGAGAGTAAACTCCTCCCTCTGGCAAATCTCATCTTTGATATTGAGAACATTTTATCCAACATGGCTTATCATTGAAGAAGCACAAAATGTTATTGTTACTAAGACCTCATCTTAAAATGTGTAAAATTTTCTCCTAAATGGCACGAGTGTGATTCTGCATTTTTCAAACAAACCTCTGACTCTGGGCTTTTCTATGATCCTTTCAGAGACAGGGGGTGAGGATTTGTTCTTCTCTGTGACGTCCTGATCCCAAGGTTGCCATGCTTACAACGACTTATAGAGTCATTCAGGGTAAAGTTCCTACAGGAAGTATTCCACCTCATGTCTTTTCATTTAAGTAAAACATTTTAAATCAGCATGCTATAATTTAACACGTAACATAAACTGGACTTTTAATCTCTCCCTTACAGTCTTGCTTGCTGTGCTAATATCAAGTGCCCGGTTGAACTAAGTCTTGGAGGCTGACCATACTATATTTCTTAATTAGAAGATGAGATGGAACATGATAGTCACATATGATGGCTTAGTAAATGATTGTCAATTCATTAAGCATTCATTTACTGAGTAACTAAATGGCATATGGTATTGTTCAACTCTGCAGTGAGTGAATGAAATTGTAAAGGGCACTGGGTAACTCCAGTCCACACTGGGCATACAGTCAATAGCTGAATATTTAATTGTCTTTGGAGAGTATTTCTTCCTGGAATAAACTGATTGTCTGAAGGGCACAAACCAGTCATGATGGAAAAAGTCTCACAGGCTCAATCTTAAGTAATAAACATAAGATTAAAATACATGGTAAAGGGGAAAATGAGGTTAAAATAATAGAAATACCATGAGAAAAAAAAAAGAATATGAAGTGTTTTTGTTGATATATCTAAAGAAAGAAAATAGTTCATACTTACATATGCTGGTATTTATGATTCATATTTTCAATTCTCCCAAACCATCAAGAATTTTATATATTATTTATTTATATTTTTGTTCTGCTTTAAATCACTAAACAATATGGAGTTGGATGTGGGGAAAATGACTGAGATACCTTTTCAAATTCTAAAACAATTACACAAATTTTGCCATTATGGACATTTTCTGGAATGCCTAAAATATTCAGATAAGGTCTATGGTAAAACCTGTATGGGAAGCTAAAATAGGATTTCAGAATATGTGAACTTTTAGCTAAGTTTTAAATATTTATTTTATCCTATGTGTATGTGCTTGTGTGTAACTATGAGAATATATGTGAGAGTCCCTACAGTGGCCATAAGAGCATGTTAGATATCTCCAGAGCTATAGTTACACACTGTTATAAAGCTCATAATATGGGTGCTGGGAACTGAACTTGAATCTTCTACAAGAGACTCTTAACTGTGGAGCCATTCCAGTCCCACCATTTAATTCTGTCTAGCTATTTGAAATTATTACTTTGCTTTATTCTTTTTTCCTTCTTTAAAGTTTTAATAGATTATATAAAGTTAGAAAATCTGTATTTTTTGAATGAAGCGGAGATTTTACTTATGTACTCATTGATAGTCACCAGCATCTTCTAAATGCTTACTTGTAAAGTGCTATGTAATTTTGATGTAGTATAAGTCATATCTAATCTTTTCTACTTTCCTACACTCTATAAATGATATAAGTTAATCTTCTTAAATTTGCAAAGGAATTCAGCTTCGGCACTAACAGTCCTTTAGTAAAAATTTCAGTTTCATACAACTGTATCTACTTTTAACTTCTTTAACTTTGAGTGGATTCTTGGGTTTTACTAGAAAATCATTTTATACAGATTCTCAAATTCTATGTATATAATTAACACATTGCATTCTGAGTATTAATTACACCATATCTTTTCTGTGTTATTTTCTCTGTTTCATCTTTACTTTTTTCTCTATTCTTCCTTACTGTTGATTAAACTTGCAATGACTAGCTGATACTTTTCTTTACAGCTTGCAACTGATTTAATTTTTGCCTGTGTTTCTTTTGTTTTCAAATATATTATTTGTTTATTTTAGTCCATGCCAATGACTTCCTTGTATACACTTTCCTGTTTCTTTTAGAATAGAAATGCATTAATTTAAGATATAAGAGATAGTTAATAAGAGGTAATAGGCCAAACAGTGTTGTAATTAATATAGTATCTGTTTGATTATTTGGGTCAAAATGGTCAAGAAGCAAACGGACATTCTTGGTTTATAGGATAAGATAACTATTGAAACATTTATATGTTTCTTGTTTGATGTTGTATATGCTGGTTGTCATTCTAATGTTTATGTATGTTTTTTTGACCTTTCTTTTCCCTGGAAAATACTTGATATTTGTTCTTATTGTATATATTTTTTATTAGGCTTAGAACTCTCTTATTTATATAAAAGAGGGAGGTGCTATGTGAACTCCTTCAGCCAATAGCCTCTAACATATCAGCCCACTTTGGAAATTGTCTCCTGTACTATAAATGCAGATGAAAAAAATATATAGGCCTGATCTGGGACATCGGTCTCTATAATATGTAAATTATATTTTAAATAAACTCTGATTGTCTAGTAGTCAGGCAGGAAGTATAGGCGGGACAACCAGACAGGAAACAAAGACCGGTTAATGGGAACAGGAGAATGCTGGGAAGAAGGAAGCCCATTCCTCTGCAGTCCTTTTCCCAGCTGCAGAAGAAGGATGATGTGACTACCTTGCCGCAAAAGGTACCAAATCATGTGGTTAACATATACTAGAATAATGGGCTAATATTTGTTATAAGAGTTAATAAGAAGCCCAAGCTAATGGGTCAATCAGTTTATAAGATCATTGTTTTTGTTTTCTGCTATGATGTCTTTATTTTTCCATTATTGCTTCTAATACTCTTCCTGAAACTTTGAATCTAATCAAACACGTTCAATTGTGTTGCCTTGGTCAAGGTGTTTTCTCACAGCCAAAGAAAGTCACTATTATACTCACTCAGTCCTTTGCAAATTAACAGAAGTTTCTAAGAAGGAGTTTTCACAGACCACTAGTGCAGCAAAGGTCATCATGAATACAAAAGGAAACTGGGGTTATGAGCCTTATTCTACTTTAACTTGGAGTTCCTTCATTCAGCCTATGCAGCTATCTCTGGAGGGAGTACCCCCTGGGTGAATGAAGACCTATCGTTCTGCAATTTAACTTTGTATAGTTTATATTTCTCAGTTCAGACTCCCTGAGACACCTGGGGAGGTTAAGACAATTAGAAAAAAAATGATCTTGTAGAAGAATTAAAAGATGTTATAGTTGTGCAAAACTAAATTGGGCCATATAAAGATGAATCATAAACTTCATGCTCATAATCTGGTTTCACCGTATTTAATGTAGAGTTTCCTTACCTTAACAGGAGAAGCCCCATGATACACCGGGAGAAAAATCACAGAGGCAAAGAGCTTTAAGGGATAGTACTTTTCATGGTCCCTGCCCCTGCTTTATTTAGAAGGACAACATATTTTCTTTTTTTAATGTGCAGTACTAGGTCATGGAGCTGGTACTGGTTGTTTCAGAATCAAAATCAAATAGAAAATGCTGAGGAAAATATGGCAAGAAAACACTCCTTGAACTAAAGATGGTTTGTGGAATTTTAGGTGGATTAAAAGATCAGTAATTGGTTTTTAAATTATGTAATTGAGGGATTTATGATAAATAAGTGAATATAACATATTAATAATGATAAAGGTAATACATACACACGTATAAACTTTGTATTTTGGATAAATTAATGTGCTTCCAATGTATATGAATATTTACCTTAAATGAATATTTTCAGAAAATATTAAGCAGCTAAAATATAGTGCTTAAATATAATCAGAGCTAACTTGGTTTTCCAAATCAATTTTTGTGTATACTTTAGCCATAAAATCAAGATGACCTTCATTCTTCAAGCAAAGAGTTGCATTGTCACTGCTGCCCATCTGCTTAGCCTATAGCCATGCTTTATATCATGTGCCAGGTAAAGGAAATGCAGGCTACAATCTCGTTCACTTATTTTCAGTTTAGTTTTCCCTACTACCAGGGCTCTTTTTTTTTTTTTTTTGCAAATATGCAAAATATCCAAAAGAGGAAGCAGTTAATGACCCTAAAAGGCAGTAGCTTGAAATCAACTGAAGAATAAGCACATTGTTTTCCTGAAACACAGAACATTCCTGTAATAAAAGCTAGTTTACTGTTGATGAGGGCCTTTTGTTTTAAAGTCTGTACGTATTAGCACCAGAGGTCTTAATGCAGATGAAATAAGCATTTGCCAAGGAAAACACATGCAATACTATTTTCTTGTTACTTTCTAGACACCGTGTTTGAATTTAAAACTTTGCCCTTTAAGTGACCACTTTCTGCCATAGTCTTTTTATGTATCTACATGCTTTTCTTGTAGATTCATGAGCTACTCAAGTTTTATATTTCAAGAGAGACTTTTGCCTACTCTGTATAATAACCATTTTATCTAAATATCTTACTCTACACAGTTTCTCTTCCCAGGGAGTATGTTTGTGAATAGTGACTACGAAACAAAGATACTTTTAACTTAACTTGTCTCTTGTATTGTACAGTGTTAGAGCACAGAAGAGATTCTGTCAGAAATAACTATTAAATAAATATTTTGCAATTGATTAAAGATATGAAGGAAAGACTAACTAATATCATTCCTAATTTTTACTAATATAGTCTACAGAGGCTTGTTGTAGGGTAGTTTATTCTATGTATAATAACACATTGTATTTGTCCTCCATTGGTATTCATATGAGATGATGGGAAACAGATAAGATCCCCTGAAAAAAAAAACTGGGCATATTGTGGGGAGAAAGAAGGGTGGAAGGGGGGAAGGAGAGAAAAGGAGGGAGGAGGAGACCATAAGGGATTTGCATGCTCAAGAAGGGGGAAGGACAGAGAAGGATATCAAGGAAAGATATCTTGATTGAGGGAGTCATCAAAGGGCTAGTGAAAAACATGGCACTAGGAAAATTCTCAGGAATCCACAAGGATGACTCCAGGTAAGACTAAGCAACAGTGAAAAGGACTCCTTATTGATGATCATCTTAATTTTCATCATAGCACCTTCAACCAGCAACTGATAGAAGCAGATACAGTCCAAAAGAGGGAGAAGTAATAATATGAGAAGGGTGTCAAGACCATGATGGTGATACCCACAGAAACAGCTGACATGAGCTAATGAGAGCTCACTTACTTTGTATTGATAGCACGGAAACCTGCTTAGGACCATACTAGGCCCACTGAATGTGGGGGAAAGTTGTGAGTAAGGCTTGAGAAGTCTGTGACTCCACTGGCAGTGAGACCAGGATATATCTCTAGAGCTTGAACTGGCATCTGGGAATATCCTTCAGAGGGATAGCTTGTTCAGCCTTGATAGAGGAAGGAGGGCCTTGGTCTTGCCTCAAAATGAAGTGTCAGACTTTGTTGACTCCCCATGGAAAGCTTTACTTTTTCTGAGGAGTGGATGGTGGGTGAGAGGAGAAGGGTGGGGCAGGAGGGGGGAGGGAGTAGGGATGGGGATAGCAATGTAAAATGAGGAAAGATAAATTTTAATAAAACTAGAAAGATGATAAAATGTATTAAAAAAATTAACAAGACCTGTAATCTAACTCCTGATCACTATGGAGCCAGTAGCTAGAGTTCTTTTGAGTTCCTTTGCTTGGAGAATGTGGATGCTAGTAGGTTTTCTGCACCCCAGGGATAGCTCTACAGCCATATGCACATGGCCAGTGCCAAGTGGACTCAAGGATATAATACAATAATGATAATAATAATAAATAATAATAATAATATAAAATAGAAAGTACAGTTGAAGGGAAATGGGTTGTTGTGTCCTGGGGGAGGTAGAAAGGACATAGTATGTTGTAGATAAAATAATATACACTTGGTATATGTGTGAAATTTTTAAAAATAAAATATGACTTAAAAAATGAAATGGACACACATGTTTCAGGAAGCTGTAGCATATATCAGTGTGTCCATACGTGTTCAGAAGGAATTACTCACTTTTTTTTACTGGCTGACTGGGTGCCCATTTCCTGACAATTTCTCAGAAAATTAATTTCTAAAATCCAAAGTATTTTTTACATCAAATTACCCAAAAGATGCTTGACACTAGAAGACATTAGGTTTGGAAATAAGTTGATGTTTTTCAGGAGTAAAAATAAACTTTACAATTACAGACTCTAACATAATTTAATATTTGCTAGATTTCTAAAGTTATTTAGTAATGACTAAATATACTGACATTTCAATTATTTTCAATAAATAAAATATTCAGTGCACTTTTCCAGAGAGCAATACTTTTCCTGAGGAGACAGAAAATATCACACTTTAATACAAGATATTACAAGATATAATACAAGTCTATAGTTGTAGACTCTGTTATTTGATTAGGTTGTAAGAACATGAAAAAATAGAGCATAAAATGCCAACATCACATCTGGGTCAAATCAAAGTTATTGCTTTTGTTGTTTTTTTTTTTATTTTATTTTAAACAACACTTTCTACTAATGTCTGGTAGCCAGTGTATTGTTAGTAAATATTTAGAGCTTTCATTTTTGTTTTACTTTAAATAGAATAGCACTAGTTTTAGAGAGAAGTTGTTGTCAACATTTGTTTTAAACAATGGTGGTGGAAATAGGTTTCCAAAGATAAAGAACATTAAAGTGCAAGCATATAAAGGAATGATGTGTCATGCATGCCTCATTACATTTTTCAACAAGGCACTGCAGTTGATATTTTAAGCAGGTTGTATTCCTGAACACCAGTGAACTGTAAATAAAAAGAGACATACAAGGTTTTTAAATACATTTTGTAGATTTAAATATGTTTCTGTTCAGCGCAATTAGTTACAGCTGCCAGAGCAAAGATAGGAAATTCACAATGAAAAACTGAATCTGAGGAAGACTATACTTAATAGTCACCCAGGTGTAGAGAATATTTATTTATTTTAAGAAGATAAAGAATTTGAAAACTTGCTTCAACTTTTAGCACCAAGAGTAGAATTAATTTTCAGAGGCATATCTTTGACAGTAAGCATGCTTTGGCTATGTCAGGATTTCTATAAACACATTTTATTTGTTTGACTATTAATGATAAATTCTTTACTTCTACCTGAAAAATTACTTTGTGGTGAACTACACATTTTATGTTTTCATTTATTTATTTATTTATTTTCATCACAAATTGAAAATTAAAATAAAATGATTTCTTGGTGTTGCTTTCTTGTTTTGCTACCAAAATGAAAAATGTTTCTGGTGCATTTAAGTAAAGTCTAAAATTTAAAACAATAGCACATATACCTCCCACTGGTTGGCAAAGTCAATTGAGTAATATATTACCCGATCCACAAGGCTGAAGCTCTGAGAATTGTTAGTAAAGCTAAGAAATAGGATGTAGTTGGAGGCTACTCATTTGTTCCTGGCTGCTCACAACCAAAATAATTACACAAAACTGTATTAATTAAAACACTGCTTGGCCAATCACCTAATCGTAAGCATATTGCTAACTAGCTCTTCTATCTCAAATGAACCCATTTCTATTATTTTATATTTTGCTATGAGGTTTGTGGTTTACTGGTAAAGTTCCTGGATCTGTCTGTCTCATCTGGCTACATGGCATCTCACTGACTCCACCTTCTTTCTCCCAGCATTCATTTTAGGTTTCCTGCCTGTTTCTACTCTGCCCTATCACAGGCCAATGCAGATTTTTTATTCATTAACCAAAAGAAGCAACACATATACAGAAGGACTTTCCACATCATCGCACCCTTTCTGTTCAAATAAAATAAAGTCTTTAAAGATACAGAGTGCGGACAAGAATACATTATAAATGTGTAAAGAAAAATAAGCAGCATAAAGATGGAAAATACACAAAGTCTCAGGATTATGTATATTACTGTGATTTTTTTTGAATTTTTTGACTGTGAATGAATTAAGTATAGAGAGACATTTTATTGTATGGGCTGTTAAGCTAAAGCAACATACACACTTTAAATGTATCTTGACTTCAAAATTTGGGCCTAAGGATATGTTGCTTTGGAAAAGAGGTTCTACTTTTGTTTCCACAGAAGATGAGAACCTGTAAATTCCTTCCATACTAGTGTGGTTTGATGGACCAAGAACACCCGAAACATCTCCATGAAAAACCCCCAAATTACTTCACACAACAAAAAGCAGGAAGCAGTTTGGAGAGAACTATGCCCAAATTCCCAAATACTATTTATAATTTTTTTTTCTTCATTTAAAGGGCAATATGCTATAGAGATGAATACTTGGCAATGGTATGGATCTTGGTTTATTGATGCAAAATTAAGGTCACTTTTGTTATATATGTATTTCTGATCTTTCTTAAAATATTATTTGTGCAGCTTAAAATGTAATGTATAATTAAGAAATACAGGTTAATAGATAGTTATTTATAATAGTCAAACTTGCAGTCATGTTTGTTAGATAATAGAAATGGGTTAATTTAAGATAGAAAAGCTAACTAGCAATATGCTTAAGTGATGGGTCAAGCAGTGTTTTAATTAATACAGTTTCTGTGTGATTATTTTGGGTCTGAGTGGTTGGGAAATGAATAAGCAACCTCTGACTACACCAGAGATTATGTTTTTCATAAATCCTAAATATAATGATATATTATTTCTGTTTCAATAAATATAGCTTGCCTGAATATCAGAAAGGCAAAGCTAAACTACTAGAGGTCAGTAAGTGCTGGCATACAACTTTCATCCCAAGATTTTGGAGAGAGGCAGAAGGAACTCTGTTAATTCAAGGCCACCCTGGGCTACACAAGATCAATGTAGAAAAAATCTAGGTGATGGTGGCTCATACCTTTAATCCCAGTCCTAGGGAGTCGCAACACCTTCAATCCTAGCACTGGAGTGGATATAGAATGAAAGGAGAGAGAGGCTTAGTCTGCTTAGTTTAGTTTGCCAAGCCTTGGTAGAGGTCAAACTGTAGAACTCTAGGACAACTCTGAAGCCATTTCTAACAACTCTCAGGCCATTTATGAGGCATCTCAGCCTTAGTACTTTCCGTCCTCCTCCAAGAACCTAACAACTACACATGGACGTACTGAAATGAGAAATTATAGCTGGGCAGTGGCGTCACATGTCTGTAATCCCAGCACTCAGGAGCCAGAGGCAGGTGGATCTCTGTGAGTTCAAGACCAGTCTGGTCTACAAAAGCTAGTTTCAGGACAGTGTCCAAAGGTACAGAGAAACCTGGTCTCAAAAAACAAAACTAAACAAAAAAAAAAAAAAGCTTAATTATAAGTAAGAGTAATCCTTTAAGTGGCTTTCCTAAAATTTCTTAAATTTTGTTTAAAATTTGTTTTTGTGTCTAATGTAAAATTTTATATAGTTTTAGAGTTCAAATATCTCCATACTTTTGGCTTATATTTTATTTCCGTACTCATACACAAAGTACAACCTCATAAGCTGCATTATTATTTTCTACTCTTACTGTGATCTTAGCATTACAGAAGCATTTTTTCATAAGTGCCTTTTTAATTAAATCTTTCAGATGTCTTAGAAACACTCTCACTATGTTTGTAAATTTTAGGTTAACCACAACTGATAAGCTAAAAACCTGTTGTTTATTCTAATAAAGATTTGAATGGCCAAAGCAAGACAGGAGGAAGGATAGGTGGGGCGGTCAGGCAGAAAGAAAAAATAGGAAGAAAAATCTGGTAGAAAAAGCTTCACAGAGTTAAACAAATGATTTCTTTGCTGCATCATTAAATAATTATTCCAAAGAATAAACAAACGTAACACGTCTTAAAATAATACTCTACAATACTCAGTTTCTTCCATGATCTTGTACTTCCGTGAAATGTTATTATGTCAGTTCCTTGATTCTTGCATGATTTCTTGCGTGATTTGTTTTAGCTATACTTTTTCACCCCAGCCTCACAATAATTTTGCCTAGTCCTGCTCTTTCTAGTCATTCCTCAAAGAACTTACATGTTATTTTTGGGAAGACCCACTTTTATACTCTAGTTTTCAGTGTGCCCTGAGTTTCTCCTTAGCAGAACTTAAATAGTGCTAATTGGATGTTTGTGAAATTATTGGCAAAACACGTTAGGTTTTTAACTGATCTCTCAGTATAGTACACTTGGAACACTCTCCCAAAAATTCAGTGAGTGAATTTATAGTCACTTTCCATTTTTAGTATAATTTAATGATATATACTTATAATGATTAAGGCAAACTATTTTACTGTGCTTTTTAGGGACAAAATTATCATGTGTTATTAAACAACTGTGAGAAAGACCCTTCAAGTCTTGAGAAAACATTCTCAAAGATACTGCAAGCAGCATGACTGAATATTTTATTTAAACTTGTTAGAAAGCAGCGAGTCTTAAAATTTGGTTCTGGGACACTAATATCTGTTAACATTCAGCATTAGTGTTAATCCCTTGAATTAAACAAAAGAATAAACAAAAGACCCACAGCTTATATTATTTCACAGTTGTCCATTCCCTGGACATTTGCCATTTCACACAGTTGATTTTTGAGAACTTGTCCATCAGAGAACTTCGGTTATACAGAAAATGGTGTGACAAGAAGGTGTCACTTCAAATTATGAGAAGGGAATACCTTCTCACATATAAAGCTGGCTGTGAGACTTTACTAAGAATATGTATGGCAGTATTTTAGTTCATTGACTATCTCTGTGCTCTCTCTAAAAGTCTTTAAACATAATGTAAATATTAGTGCTTAAATAAAAACCATAATGCTTTCTTAATAGTCTTAAATAGAGATGTCTCATGAGGATTGCTTAATGGTAGCTTTGTACAATATATGTATGGGTACTACTTATTATTTGTTTAATATATCTTCTTACAAATAGCATTAAATCATTAATTTGTATATTTTTAAATTTATGTGCGTGTATATACCTGCATAAGCTTTTGTGTACCATGTGTGTGTTGGTATCCTCAAATGATGTGGGATCCCCTCTGTATGCTGTGAATACCATTGGTTAATAAAGAAACTGTCTTGAGCCCGTGATAGGGTAGAATAGAGCTAAGTGGCAAAAACTAAACTGAATGCTGGGAGAAAGGAGATGGAATCAAGAAGAACCCATGGAGCTACCACTAGAGACAGGCACACTGAAACGTTGTCAGGTAGGCCACGATCCTTGTGGTAAAATATAAAATAATGGAGATGGGTTAATTCTAGAGCTAGTTAGCAATACACTTAAGTAATTGGTCAAGCAGTGGTTTAAATAATATAGTTTCTGTGTGATTATTTTGGGAATTTGGGCGGCTGGAAAAACAAACAAGTGGCCTCTTTACAATACTCAAAGACCAGAAAGAGTCAGATCATGTGTAACTGAATTTACAGGCATTTGTAAGTTGCTTACTATGGGATCTTCACTCAAATCCTGGTCATTTGTAATAGCAATAATTGCCCTCAACCGCTGAGCTATTTTATCAGCCTCTAGTATTATATTTTCAATTATATTATTTAAAAAAGTATAAAACACGTGTCCTTGTGGCATGACTGAGTATTCTTTGGGAATATACTTAACAGTAGCATAGCTATGACTGGAGGTAGGTTGATTGGCAGTTTTCTGAGAAACTGCCATACTGACTTCCAAAGTGGCTGTACAAGTTTTCACTCCCAATAGTGGAGAGTGTTCCCCTTGCTCCACATGCATCAGCTCCAGCATGAACTTTTGCTTGTGGTTTATAATCTTAGCCATTCTGACATGTGTAAGATGGAATCTCAGAGTCATTTTGATTTGCATTTACCTGATGGCTAAGGATGGTGAACATTTCTTTAATTGTTGTTCAGCTATTTGAGATTCTTTTACTGAAAATTCTGTTTAGATCTGTACCTCATTTTTAATTGGATTATTTGGTATCTTGTTGTTCTAGTTCTTTGAATTCTATATATATTTTGGAAATTAATCCATTTACAGAAGTGGTGTCGGTGAAAAACTTTTCCCAATCTGTAGGCTGTCATTTTGTCCTACTGAGGGTGTACTTGGCCTTACCGAAAAATTTCAATTTCATAAGGTCCCATTTATTAATTGTTTATTTCAGTGCCTATGATATTGGTTTTCTGTTCAGGAAGTTGTCTCCAGTGCCAATGTACTTAAGATTATTTCCCACTTTCTCTTCTATCAGGTTCTGTGTATCTGGATTTATGTTGAGGTCTTTTATCCAATTTGAATTGGGTTTTGTGCAAGGTGATAGATATGTATAGAGCTGAATTCTTCTATATATCGACATCCAGTAAGACTGTCACCATTTGTTGAAGATGTTTTTCTCTATTACAATGTATAATTTGGGATTCTTTGAAATATAAAAGGTGTCTATCAGCTTGTGAATTTAAATTTGGGTCTTCAATTTGATTCCATTGATCCACACTTTTGTTTTTATGCCAATATCATGTTTTTCTATTACTATATTTCTGTAATAGAGCTTAAAATCCGGGCTGGTGATGCCTCTGGAAGTTTTTTTGATTGTATAGGATTGTTCTAGCTACCCTGGGTTTTTTGTTTGTTTGTTTGTTTTTCTATATAAAGTTGAGTACTGGTCTTTCATGGTCTGTAAAGATGTGTTGGAATTTTGATGGGAATTGCAGTGAATCTGGAAGTCCCCAGTTTATACTCCTGGCAATAGCACATATGTAGTCTGAAATGGGTGCCTAGTCCAATTGTCATCAGAGAGGCTTCATCCAGGAATGGATGGAAACAGACGCAGACCCACAGACAAACATTAGGGGAAGTTTTAGTAATTTTATAGAAGAGAGGAAAAAGATTGTAGGAATCAGAGGGGTCAAGGACACCACAAGAAAACCCACAGAGGCATATAACCTGGGCTCAGTAGGGTTCACGGAAATTGAACCAAAAACCAGGCAGCCTGCGTGGGACTGACCTAGGCACTTGGGATATATGTTATAGTTATATAGCTTGGCCCTCTTGTGAGACTACTCGCATGGGGACAGGAGCTCTCTCCTACTCTTTTGCAGGCTTTTGAGACTATCTTCCTTAAATTGGGTCTCCTTGCCTAGCCTTAATATATGGAGAGTTGCTTAGTCTTAAGGCAACTTGATATACCATGATTTTTTGTTACTCATGAGAGACTTGCCCTTTTCTAAACAGAAATGGAGAAGGAATGAAGGAGTTTGGGAGATACAAACAGAGTGGTGATAGAGGGATGAGACTGGGAAGAAAGAAGGGAGGGGAAACTGTGTCAGGGAAGTAAAATTAATTAATTAAAAATATAAAAAGTATAAAACATTATATTATTTTCTTTGTGATGGAGAAGTAGGTTCAATGAGCTTTTGCAATCAAAATAAAAGTCTGATGTATGTATGAAGGAAATTATGCAAACATGTTTATAAATATATTTTTTAAAATAATATTTTAAATACCATAGTTGTTTAATTTCTACTATACAATCAAGAATGTATTTGGTTATATAGTTAGGTTAGTTAGTAGCAGTAGTAGCCTTTGAAATAATCTGCTGATGCAAATATAAAGATTTTCATAACAAAATATTTTATTTGACTTTATTGATTGAAGGCAAATCTGAATTTATCAGCAAGAGGATTTATGTATATTTCATATTATTTAATTTTTTCATCTGTCTCATATACATGTAGTATAACATTTAAAATTTTATTATGGCATATTCATAGCTATAAGAATTTTTACTTGGAATATACCCAAGAGAGGCCTTATGATACAACTAAAGTATATGCTCTACTATATTCATAGCAGCATTGTTTGTAATAGCCAGAACCTGGAAACAACCTAGATGCCCTTCAATGGAAGAATGGATGAAGAAAGTATGGAATATATACATATTAGATTACTTCTCAGCAGTAAAAAACAAGGACTTCTTGAATTTTGCATGCAAATGGATGGAAATAGAAAACACTATCCTGAGTGAGGTAAGTCAGACCCAAAAAGAGGAACATGGGATGTACTCACTCATATTTGGTTTCTAGCCATAAAGGACATTGAACCTATAATTCGTGATCTTAGAGAAGCTAAATAAGAAGGTGGACCCAAAGAAAAATATATAGGCATCCTCCTGAATATTAACCTTCATCAGGCGATGAAAGGAGACAGAGACAGAGACCCACATTGGAGCACCGGACTGAAATCTCAAGGTCCAAATCAGGAGCAGAAGGAGAGAACACGAGCAAGGAACTCAGGACCATGAGGGGTACACCCACACGCTGAGACAATGGGGATGTTCTATCGGGAACTCACCAAGGCCAGCTGGCCTGGGTCTGAAAAAGCCTGGGATAAAACCAGACTCGCTGGACATAGCGGACAATGAGGACTGCTGAGAAGTCAAGAACAATGGCAATGGGTGCTTGATCCCACTGCACGTACTGGCTTTGTGGGAGCCTGGGCAGTTTGGATGCTCACCTTACTAGACCTGGACGGAGGTGGGTGGTCCTTGGACTTCCCACAGGGTAGGGAACCCTGATTGCTCTTTAGGCTGACGAGGGAGGGGGATTTGAATGGGGGAGGGGGAGGGAAAGGGGAGGCAGCGGCGGGGAAGAGACAAAAATCTTTATTAAATAAATAAATAAATTAACATCTTAAAAAAAGAATCAGATTAGGCATCTGGGGGAAAATGAATTTTTACTTGGCATTTTGAAGTAATTATGAAGGTCACTAAAAATAACCAAACTCGCTGGACAGAAAGGTCCTATTTGTCCTTTGCTCAACTCCTTCCCATGTTAACTACTTGCATAAGTAAAGTAAAACAAGAAAAACTGGAGTTGACATTTGGTACATTCACAGTGTGTGTGTGTGTGTGTGTGTGGTTTGTGTTATTTATCACACCTATAGCATCTTGTCATATAGTATAAAGACGGATTGTTTTCAGGATGATCATAGGGTCTTTTCTTGCTACCCTACCCAGGCTACATCACTCTTCCAAAATATATTACTCTATTTTTTCTCCAATTCAGTATTTTTCTTATTTCAAAAATGTTATACAAATGGAATCATATTAAATGTATCTTTTTGAGCTTGCCTTATAAAATCAGCATCATGTCATTGCGGGCCATCCAAGATGTATGTATTGATAGTTTGAACCTATTTAATATTGACTAGCATTCCAATAAATCAGATTTAGTCCTCTTTTCTAATTTTTTTTCATTTTTATTTTTATTGAGCTCTACATTTTTCTCCCTACCTCTCCCCTCCCCTTCAACCCTCTCCAAGGTCCCTATGCTCCCAATTTACTCAGGAGATCTTGTCTTTTTCTATGATGTGCATGTTTTCATAAGTGTATGCTGTGTGTGTAAACGTACCCTTGGAGGACAGAAGAAAGCACTGGACCCCCAGAACTAGAGCTATAGAGAGTTGTCAGCATGCTAACATTGGTGATGGAAACTGAACTGGTGTTATCTGTAAAAGCAACAGGTGCTATTAACCATTGAACTATTTTTGCATCCTCCAGTGATATGATATATTTGGCAATAAGTCTTTGAACAGTTATTAAGGAAATGTGAGATCAAATAGATTATGATAATTAAATGACTGATGCCCATACATGAAGAGACTTTTAGGAGACTGGATAAAGAGAAAAGACAATGTAGAGACATGGGAGAAGTTGTCCATGTGAAGACCTAGAAAACTATCTCAAGGTGGAATCAGTCCTTTTGATAACTTCTTACCTATGGCACTGTGAAAAAGAAATCACTTTTGTAGGTCATAGAGTTCATGGTGTTTGTTACAGCTGATATGGAAACTAACAAAGTGTATAAATTTAGTTTTATTTTTATAAATTTGTATTATATGTGTTTATTGATGTTTTCTGTTATAGCCTTATATATCCATAAATTTTCTAATTGCTTCTTAGAAGAGGCTTTAAATCTTTGTATCTTTTCTTTATCACTTTATTTAATATAATTATGTTTGAGAGAAATTAAAGACTCAAAAAGGCACAAGTGTTTTTGTCTGGTTGCATCAGAATGAAATTCTGTAGTGAAATAATGGATACACTTAATTAAACTTATCACATTTTAAGTCAGTTTAAGTACTTTCCATAACCTCATAAGGATATCATTTCAATGTGTGTATACTTGTGTGCATACATGCCTGCATGTGTGTGTGTACTTATCTCTGTTTGTGTGACTGTTTCTTCAAAGGGGTATAGTTTCATGGTTAAACATGTAAGCTGGGAACAGTATGTAGAAGCAGTGAGAAAGACCCCTGGATGGATCAAATAAGCATCCTCTACCTCTGGTGTGTCCCAAAGAAAAGCTGGACTGGATGTTAGTGGAGATAAAGCCATGATGAAGGATGAGCCACAGAGAAGATATCTGCAAGGCTGTATGCTATGCTAAACCTGTTCCTCCAAAGCCAGAACCAAAGCCTAAAATGGTGCCTGTGAAGCAGGGAGAGATGGTAAACGAGGGGAAGAGGAAGAAAGCTGATACTGGTAAGGATGTACATAATCCTGTAGAAAACAGAGAACAGACAAGAGACAGGAACAGACAAGGCACTGAAAGCTGAAGATGCCGGAGATGCCAAGTCAAATATGGTATTTTTATATCTGTGAAATTCTGGTGACTGTTCAGCTTGAGATACTATTTTATATCAACTTTTATAAAAATGCAGAATTTTGTTTTACTTTTCTCAAAGCTATGTTGTTAGCACACAGAACAATTCACTGCTTTTTGGGGGGTGCTGGGTCGTGTGTCACTAAATAAATGTCTCCCAAGCTGGATTAATGACAGAAAATGTCTTTCTCTGCCAATTTTGAAGGATACTGTTAGCTCTTAGTAGACAACCTGGTGTTGAAATATGTAGCCCCCATGACACAAAATGCCTTGTGGTGTGGAAAAACTAAATTCATTTTTATATCCTCCTCCTCCTGTACCATCAACATAGACTTAACACCATTAAAACCAGGGACCTGTTGGAACCTGACCTCCAAAATTGGTTTTGCTAGTCTTTTGAGTCTATTGGACAATCTATATTTTGTAGAGACAACATTGAGTGTCCTAGAGTGACAATTCCTTTTATAAAAGACTGTGATTTTCAGATTGATAATTATGCCATTTCTATCTAATTTTTTGAAAGTCAGTGTTGGCTTGTGTAAAGTTGTTAAACAACAACCTCATTGTGAAATGTTACCCCTAACTCTGACCTCTTCCTCCTTTTCAAAACATTTAATCAAGCATTAATCTGATTTTACAGTGGTTTTCTGATTTTGGTAGTCTACACAAGAAGGGAGTTTGGAAGTTGTTGTATACCATTAGTGATTGTTGACCCATGTCCTGCATGAAATACCATGATTGTTTATGGAAATTATCTTTAGTAAAGCTGGACCCATATAAAAAATATTAGCTGGACTGTTTTTAAAATACACATTAATTACAATTAAAATAATTGTATTATTTGTTTTATTTGATATTTAAAAAGGATGGTGGCAAAAGTGGACCAATCAAAAATCAGTGCATTTAGCGACATTTTATTTATAGCCAGCTTTCACTGTCAAAATTAAGTACACACTTATTAAGAAATATTGGTATTTGACTATATTTAAAAGACAAATAGCTATTACCAAGGAGCATTTTATCTTATCTGGCCGTACTGCTTAAGATATAACAAATCTCTTTCTTCGCCTTGAAAAGGAATGTAGTGTATTACATGAACATCACAACTAAACTGAATTCCAGCCTGACAGAGACATTAAGCATAATAAAAACAGATAAAAAAAAGACCAGCAAAGGGACTTACCATCTTGATCTGTGGTCACAGTAATAGCGGTGAACGGCTTGGGAGAAATGCTCAGCTCAGAAACTCCATTCATGGCTTCTATTTCAAAGGTGTAGTTGACATGAGACACAAAGTCAAGTACTATCACGGAATTGTTGATCAGTCCCGTGTGTCGTGGGATGAAGCGGAGTCCTCCGCCACAGTCCTCACACTGGCTGTTGTCTAAGCCACACTTCTTACAGATTACACTGTATGTGAGATCCTTCCTCCCTCCCGTGTCACTAGGTGGACTCCATTCCAAAATCAGGGCTGTTTCATTGATGTTAAAAGCCACATTTCTAGGAGCTGAGGGTGGCCCTGGAAAAAAAGCAATGAGAAAACAAAATGTACATGTATAGAACAAGGAATGGTGGTGCTACATTGAAATCTTCATGAATACATGCTGCTGATTTTTAACATTAGTTGGAGGTCATTTTCTTACAGGAACTATAATAAATTGTTTAAATATCTGATGATGTTAAAAGAGAAAGTCTTTGAGTGTTCAAATTCCAATATTTAATGTCAAAGTCCATGTATTTCCAAAGTATACTTTTAAGGTTTATTTGCTGTAAAATATGTAATGGATAGAAATTATAAATTATGAGATGGACATGCTGATAGCCTCGTTAATTATATTATCATTTTTACAATTTGAAACCAGCTGAGGTATGTATACTCAGCATACTGGATTCCTTTCTCCCTTCCTAATACTGTCAATATTTTATAGACAAAACACCCATCATTTTCTTTGTCAAATTCATAGAATCTATTTTCTAAAATTGAGAAAAAGCATCTTAAATTTTGGGTGGTCAAATTATTTAGAAATGAAAGCAAATAGAAATCAGAGACTGCAAAAAAACTTTTTCGCAGTGCCTTGTTAACTTGAAGCCATACACATGCATAAGGTCAAACCACTATATTTTTATTTAGATAATGTTCACTAAACACGAGTAACCTAGGTCTTAACTGTGAAAATGTCCCTAAAGAAGGCTCAGCCAAACCTCCCGTAATTGTCATCAAGGACACATTTTTCTAGTTTTCTATGGATATCACAACTCACATAGTACTCAACAGCTTTTTATTACCAATCATCTTGTACGCCAATCATCTTTATACTCAGGTGAGTCCTTCCCATCTCAGTTTTTCTCCATTCATTTAGAAATTATTAGCTGAGGGTCTCATCAGTGCCAAACTCTGTGTTAAGGGCTGTTTTAATACCATGGAATCTAGGTACTGAGAGAATATTGTTTACGAGACAAAAGTTGAAAAATAATAGTTTATACAAGTGCTAGAACAACCAACACTGTGTCACAACTTGGAAGATCAGTTTTAAGAAATCCAGAATAGTTCTTCACATTTCTTTTGTCAATAAAAACTGCTCAGTAGGTGAGGATTCTGCAATATTCTCTTAGAACAGAAATTGAAATCGTGATTTACACATCTTTTTAATATAAAGTTAGTCATTTGTTTATTAAATTAATACTTTAGTGACTACTATGTGACAGATATTAAGATAGATGTGATAGAAATAATTTCTGCTTCACTGCAGCTAATGTTTAGTAAAAAAAGGCAAGGAAAACACTTAGATTAATGGATTCAAATGATAGTAATTAGAATTTTAGAATGTTAACAGGCAGAAATTGAGGTAAAAAACTATCAGAAGGAACTTAAGTACTTCGTAGCAACAAAAGAAAGCACTGTAAGTGATAAGAAACCTGGTCATAGTATGGGAGGAATATTAGGGGTCAAAAGTATGTTGTTGTAGTAAAAAACTTTGAAAGTCATGGAACAGACGGGGATATAACTGGATTGAAAACCAGATTCATGAAGGATCCATGAAGTGAGTTGTAAGGACTAGCAAGGGGCGCCATAAATAACTCAGGATAGTTACAGTACCTAGAACAGCTAGAAATTTTCAAGTGTTCAACAGAAGGAATTGTGTAGGGGTGTGTGTGTGTGTGTGCATGTGTGTGCATGCACGCATGTGTGCATGCATGCATGCGTGTGTGTGCAGGCATAGTGCAAGTGTGTGTGTGTTTGTATGAAGGACATGCCACAGAATTCACATGGAGGTCAGACGACAAGCTTGAATGTCAGTTTTTACCTTTTATTTCTTTGAGACTTGATCTTTTCGATTTGTTTTTCAACTGGGTATAACTCACAAGTTTTTCAGTATTTTCCCTGTCTACTTTCTTTGTCTTTAGGGGAGCTAGGATTATAAAAGCTTCCTCTATGCATCTCCACTTCTATGTGGGTTCTATAGATTTTAACTCAGGCCCTCACAAAAAAGACCTTTCTATATAGTGAGCCATCTTCCCAGCCAGACTTGAAGGTTTTAAAGCATGGAAGAGATATGTTTTAAAAGCACATCAATGGAAAGCATGATGCATGAGTTGAGAAGGAGGGTATGGCAATATGATCTCCTACGTACTATTAACGAGCAGAATACATATCATAAATCTATGTGCGATACTAAGAAGTGTTGTCTGGCTGTTCTTTCCTCTTGTGCTGTTCTGATGTCAGTCACATATAGGCAGGATCTTCCAGAAACCCGTATTTCTATTACCTAACACTAGTTTTAGAAATGTGATGGGAATTTTTATTAAAGGTTGTTGAGTTTTTATTTTATGTCATTTCATGTATCATTGGGCTTCCTGCCTTTAGACAGGAAAATATGGAGAAACACAGGATCAAATGTGCGTTTTATCTTCCTCCTAAATTTATGCTTGGGAGATAAAAATTCATTTTTCTAATAATACCTTACTGTGACACATTCATATTGATGATTTTTCTCTTATTTATAATTAATGTGAATTATTATTCACACATACCTCCACAACTAGGAAACACTACCAATTATGTTATTGGTGTCCACAAGTATATAACTGTCTGCTGGACATATGTTAAAAACTTAAAAAGTAGAGGCACCCTTCTTATTCAAGGGCCCTCACACCAATTTGCATGGTGATTAAATAGCTTTTTAATTGCTGTTAAATTATGCCAGCTAAACTGTGATTTCATGCAAATATTAAGCTGTAATGACATGTCCTGAATCATTTACTAAGATTTAGAACTTGGAACCAAGAGAAACAATTAATTCTAATCCTCAGATTCAAATAAATTTTGTGTCACTGGGCTTTTCTGAATGTGGCCTGATTGTTTTTTTTATCATTTATAAATTATACAAAGCTTATATGACACCCTGAAAACATAACGTGGCAGCAATAATGCATTTAGAGATATTTGTATTGAAAACTCTTAGGGATTTCCTTATGATGATTTTTTTCTTTGGGAAAACAAATAACTCATATTGAATAGAAGACAATGCTTATCCTTGCCCTCCAGACTGACTTTATAATGAGAGCTCAATTATTCTGATCTGTAGCAGCATTTATCAGATCCACGATGTAAAAAGCGTACATTAAAACGAACTTCAGTTTTTGCTACACTTTCTACTAGTAATATTATTTTCAAATAGGTTCTCTACCCATAAACATCTTTTGC
Source organism: Alexandromys fortis (assembly GCF_014885135.2). Lineage (NCBI taxonomy): Eukaryota > Metazoa > Chordata > Mammalia > Rodentia > Cricetidae > Alexandromys > Alexandromys fortis. The sequence continues at coordinate 20,062,418 of NW_026067944.1, read as the reverse complement.
CTCAATTTGGGTTTTTTTCTTTACACTTTGAATGAATAAAAACCCAAAGTTCAAGCAAATTGCCAGAGACCCAGGACAGCCGTTTATTCTTTTCCACTTCCCCAGAAAGCATCAGGTTCCACAGATGTTGCTTCCTCTTATTCTGGGTATGTGATAGCTTTTTGTTTTATTATGGTTTATTCTCTTAAATGAAAATTGTTTTATATGTAGCTGTGTCTTTCAAAATATCTCTGTGCAATATATGAATTCCCAGATGATATCAAATAAAACCAAATTCAGTGTTCAAATGAGAGTCTTCTGGCCCATTGCCACTTGATCAAAAGTAATACAATTTGTTTTGCTGTGTTGATGCTAGCATTTCCTCAACATTGGTTCATTGAATCTTATAATCTAAAAAACATTTGCAGAAATACGAGAATTCTACAGAACGGTCTAAATCAATGGTTCTCAACCTTCCTATTGCTATGACCCTTTAATACAACTGTATTAATACAACTGAATGTTCCTCATGTTGTGGTAAACCCATTCATTGATTGTTTTCTTTGCTGCTTCATAACTGTAATTTTGCTATTATTATGAATCATAATGTAAACGTCTGTGTTATTTGATGCTTGTGGATGACACCTGTAAAACGGTCATTTGACTCCTAAAGAGATCGCAGGCCACAGGTTGAGAACCGCTAGTATGAATAAAGACTGACTGAGAAGTAAAGCGCGTTTAAGGATTATATTTCAACTTTTGTGCGATGTTTTGTTTCCATTTTTATTATAATATGTTTTCTTAAAAAGTCTTTTTTGAAAATATCTATCTAAATTATCATACATACAGCTAAAGATGGATTTAATTTTTATATTTTTAGGTTGTTGTTTCACTGGTTTTTTTTTTTTTTTTTTTTTTTTTTGAGACAAGGTTTCTCTGTGTTGCTTTGGAGTCAGTCCTGAAACTAACTCTAATAAACCAGACTGGCTTCTAACTCACAGAGATCTACCTGTCTCTGCCTCCCGAGTGCAGGCATTAAAGGCGTGCACCACCATGACCTGTTTACTTTTTGGTTGTTAATGGTAAAGAAAATTAGGCCAAAATGTTATGGTTAAATCTGAAATCTAAAGTCATGTGCTGCATGCTATGGTGCCAAACTCATTACTTGAAACTTAAATGAAGAAATAGGTCAATATGAATGTGTCCTTGAGGAGGATATTCAAAGTTTGGTCCTTTTATTGCTTTCCCTGGGTCCTTGCTGGCATGAGGTGAGCACTTGCTTCCCACACCCTTCCCACTTTGATGTTCTGCCTTGATGATGATCTGTCCTTATGATGACCTACAGAGTTAGATATATGAGAATAGAGACTGCAATTTATGACACCATGATCCAGGGTATCTTTTATCCATTTTCTAGTACTTAAGTTGCTACCCTATTTATTTTATTATATCCAAGGTATACAATAATACTAATTCCTAGCATCAAGCAAAATTTTCACATAGATGATGTTAAAAATGATAGATTAATATTTCAATGTTAATCTATATCAAATTAACATTAAAATAACCCACTTGATCTTCTAGAAATGATTAAGCAAATCTTTTGGTAAATGTGTTCTCACTGTGATTTCAATTAAATAAAGGTAAATGTATCAGGTCAGCCAAAAAGTGCAACTTTAGGCGTTAATAATATCCTAAGTTCTCAAATCTTTATACAGCCTTATGCTAAATCTTTAGAAGTCATACTGTCATCTCTCAATATTGATTCTGGCTTTTATAGACAGTTGCATTGTTAATTCAATGATAAGCCTAAATTTTTAAAGTATATTTAACAAGGACATCTATTGAGAAAATATTGGACTTCACGGCACTGTTTTTATTTCACTTTCAAATTCTGCATTAAATATTTATGTATTTAGAAATGGATGGAGGCAAAAAAAACCCTGTGATTTCAACCTTGAACAAGGAAAGAACTACAACAATTTGTTTGAAAAATAACAATAACACATCAATTAATATAAGAAAGTGCAAAACAGCTATGTAAGAGTCAGTCAGGAATGGCATATTAGGGGGAACCTTTTTATGTTTGCTGTAACTTTACCACATTACAGTCTACACATAGATAGATATCTGGCAAGGAAGAATTAGAAAGCATTGTATGTAGTTATTTTCTTCAACTTACTGTAACTAAGAAAACTAGAGCACACAAATTAGCTATTCTTCCTCTTACAAAAATTAATTGACAAACCCTGTAATGGAAATTAATAAAAATATATATTTTCAAAGTAAATGATTCTCAGATGGTGTGGGATATTGCACTTGTACTCTGTAAAGATTAGTTACTTATATTGGATTAATAAAAAGTTAATTGGTTAGTAGCCAGGCAAGAAGTAAAAGCAGGGCAACCAGACAAGAGAATTCTGAGAAGGGGAAAGGCAGAGATGCAGTTATTATCCAGAAGACAGGGAAGCAAAATGAGAATGTGTTACTAAGAAAAGGTACCAAGCCCTGTGGCTAAACATAGATAAGAATTATGGGTTAATTTAAGTTGTATGAGGTAGTTAGTAATAAGCCCGAACAATAGGCCAAACCATTTATAATTAATGTAAGCCTCTGTGTATTTCTTTGCTATTGAACAGTTGTGGGACTGGGTGGGACAGAAACTTCTATGTATACCCAGAATTCAGCATTGTGTACTTTTTTGCATCCTTCATTGTAAGACAAATTGCCTTCTTTTCTTTATTATTCTCACATTTAATTTAAGTAACTAATATTATTTCTAAAAGGAAGAATAGGTATTCATTAATATTTTAATAGTACTATGTTTGAAGAATTGAATAAAATTTTAGACTGTAAATTATTTTTAAAGATTTATAATAAAAGATATAAATGAATAGACCAAGTATCATTTGTGGAACGAAATCCAAGGTTTCCTACTTTGTCTATAAGTGTTCATAACTTGGCCATATTCTATTCTTTAATATTTTCTTCTTTCTTGTTGTACCCTATTAGTCAACATTTTTTCTTTCAACACTTTTTAAGACATAGTACATTTGAAAGACTTCGGAAATTCTTGGAAGAGGTTCCTACTGACTCAGGAAGTAAACAACAAAAAGCCTCAGGAAGTACCTAAAATGACAACATACTCTTGTGTCATATCTCTTCAAAATTATATAAAGAATAAGGACTGTTGTAGAGACAGAATCCAGTGAGCAACCTGGAAGAACTCAGATCAAATGAGTTCCCTAGAAGAGAGACTCTGGCCTGTTGAGCTTTCTGTGTGTTATGTATTTAGGTCTAGGTTTTCAGTTTTCATGAGCTGTTGCCTTAGCTAGAGTGGACTTTATCTGTAGCATCTGCATTTGAGTCATTCTTACTTCTTTTAGTACCCATCACCCACATTTATATAAGTAACCTCAAAATAATGCACTGATTCATCAAATTGGACTTTGTATTTGGTGGTCTTCTGGTTACGGCCTGTCATCATTACCCTATCAGAGGTGAATGGATGTTTGCTCACGTCTTTCCAGAAATAATGTCACCAAGAATGCCTCTGTGTTTATTGATTGCCTTTAATTTCTGCATTACAAAGAATTCTACTCAAGTTTAGATGTTATCTCCTTTGTGACAACTCTGTCTTCCTCGGGCAGAACTGATCACTTTTATACCTCTCACATATGCATTAAAAATGCACCTAAATCTAAAGAGTGTCCTTAGTATTTCACATGACTTATTTCATGTAATCAATGGTAATGCTACAAAAATGAATTACAGAAATGTATTATAGCTGTTCACATCAGAAATAAATGGAAAAATATAAACCAGAAAATGAATTGTTTTTAGGTCTTTGGCGTTAAACAATTTACCTATTACCGTGAAAGAAAAATGTACACTTACATTGAGCCCTTTTCTTACTCGATTCAATTACTTTAAAATAGCATCCATTAAAATTGGAAGACAAAAATACAGATGGATTAATTTACCATAATTTGGCAGAACAAAGTAAAACAAGGCATGAGTAGATTCAAACAAAATAAATTAATGATTAAATGATTAATGACTAATTAACAAAGATTAATAAATCTTCTGGAAAACATATAATGGGATAATTATGAATGTTTTATTTAAAACTATGGGTGCTTTTGGATTATTAGTGTCCTATGTGCAATTTGATAGTATAAAGGGGGACATTTTTTCCATGTTTCATTGCAGAAGCCATGAAGAAATTCAAAATAGTAACAGGTTTTTACTGTTTCTCCATCACTAGTAGACTTTCCTCTTAGTAACTCTTCCAATAAAGATTGATTTTGCAGATCATTTAGTGAATGAAACTCTGCTGAAATATCTATTAAGGTGACTGAGGCTAGAAGATTTGGTGAAACTCAGATGACATCTTGTTTACTGTTGAAGCTGGGATTGGTTAATGCAGGTACCTATTGCTTAGCATATGGCCATGTAAATTTCTGAAATTACAATATTTCAATATACTAAGTACCTATTTAGAGATGCATTCTATAACAAAACAGATACAGTATAAAATGAAGCCTGCTAGAGATAATAAAAAAGTTTTGCTTTCATTCTTCCTTTTCAACTTTTGCAAAATTATAGCTGCGACATTGTTTAGAGTGAGTCAGCTCGACCATCACCTTTGCTTTTGTGCTTTATTTTTGTGATGTGAACAGTCAAGACCCAAGAACATGAGTTTCCAGGAAAGAGTATTAGGAAACAATAAAAAGAAGGCTTAGAAAGGAGTAGGCAAGCAGAGCAGAGGGGTCTGATTGAGAGGCCCCTGCACCCATCCAGGAAATGTTAGAGAGGCTCAAAGGAAAGAATCCACCTGCTGTACTGCAAGAAGCATTTATTCTACTCAAAATAAGAATGAAAGAATAATGACTCTCTGAAGTGGCCAATTATTCCAGCAATAATGAAACCACACTTCACAGTATTCGCTTTAGAGAAAAAAGCAAATTGGAGTTTTATGCTTCTTTCCCAATCACTGTCATTGTATATCAAATACAAAGACATGATATTTTCTTGTGTATTAAGAATGAAGTTGCCAGAAACTGTTCTACTAGTAGGGTATTTGATTACATGTTCAGACAATCACAATACAAACAGTATATTTATTGGTGTGCTGAGGAAGTGTGCACATGCGTGCTTCGCATTCAGTTGAATCCTTTATAAGGATGCAATGTAAATTAAATGGGTAAATCCTGCAGCACCTGTTTAGTTGCTCTAAAGAAGCAACATCCTGATGATTTAAAGTCATGAGAAAAACCAAAGTAAAAGTGCTAGGATCATAGAGTTATACTGTTTTTATGATGTCATGGGGTAGTCTCTACAGATCCCCCATGAAATATATATCAGAGAAAACATTTCATATTTCACTTGTTTCTTTTTACTACCTTTGACTAACAGTTGATTGAAAAATAGTTCAATAATTTAATTTAATAACGTATAGTCGGACTGTTTCAAACATCTTGATACAATTAACATTGGAGGGAGAAAGATGACTGTTGACCTTGGATGGTCTTGGTTTAAAGTGCAATTAGGGCTCCTGTCTTGAAAGCATGGATAAATGAAGGTTCATCAAGGTAAGGAAAACAGAGCAAGGATGGATGAGGAAGTGAAGGTCGAGAGTAATAAAACTGGATCTGTCAAGTTAAGCTTGGACTGATTAGTTCCTCTGTTCATCAAATATTAAGGTCCTTCTGTATGCCAGGTACTATTCTAAGCTGTGAGGTTGCCGTCTGCAAAAAACATCATTGGTCCCACGACTCTTGTAGTCTTGTGTGATAAAATGACAGTAAATAGTGAAGAAGGTAGAGAAATAAAGCAATGATTTTAAAGAACTATATAGTGCATAAAACATAATACGTGATGACAAAAAAGGTTAAGTAGGACAGGTGACATTTATGTAAGACTGGTCAGAAAACAACTGTCCTAAGAACTGACACTCGATCCTGCAAAAGTGGAATGTAAGCATCCTTTAAGAAAGTCTAAAGGAGAGAATGCTACAAATGCTGGAAATTCTGTTACTAAGACTCGACATATTTTAAATCCAGGAAGTTTGCAAAGACAGTATAGTATATGCGGTCAGAGGATTAGGACATTTGCAAAGACAGCAAGATATATGCAGTCAGCAGAGTAGGGAGGTCTCTGTGGGGTTTACTGGTGGTCAGTTTCCTTAACCCCTTAACCTTCAGGCTAGAAGACTGGTCCTCAGAACACAAGACAGAGACGATACAAAATATTCAACACTATCCACCTACAGATGACAGTTCTAAACATGAGAGAGAGTAAGGATGTATTGACAGGCAGTCAAACATGAATAAAGTCAACATATAACAGAGGGAAAAAAAAAACTACCACTGTCATAACAGAAAATAGTAGATTAGGAGGGCAAAACGGAGATTTTCAATGTTTCAGACCAAAAGTCATGCCCTAGTTAACTTTGTCAACTTGACATAGCCTAGAGTCATCTAATAAAAACACCTCGCCTGAGGAATTGTCTAGTTCACTTTGTAGTTTGAGTATGTCTATAAGGGATTATTTTGACTGCTATTTGGCAAAAAAGATTCAGCTTACCATGAATGGCATCATTCTCTGTAAAGGGGATCCTGAGCCATTTAAGAAAGTTGATTAAGCATGAACACGGGAGTAAGGCAGCAAACAGCACTACTCCATGGTTTTTGCTTAAAAATATAGTTTGAACTCCTGCCTTGACTTCACTCAATGATTAGCTACACCTACCAAGTTGAAATAAATCCATTCTTTCCCTCAGTTTCTTGGCCATGGTGACTTCAATGCACCAGGATGTTAGGACAGACCACATATAGTTTCAAGACTAAGTATGCAACAGAATCAAGTGAAGTGAATACCAGGACAAAGATATTTCTAATGCAAGTGGAAATGGGGATCTTTCACAAATTTTCCTGATATAGTTACTTTAAGTGGTAGAAGGAAAATTGAACACATGAGAATATGTATCATAAATCTAAATATAATAAAGAATTAATTCAACATGAACAGTAGACCCAACCAAATATTTGCATTATTGGAGAGAAAAACTGAGCTGGAAGCACTCTAATGATACAATTTTAATATATTATATTCACATTCAGAAAAGAAAATAAATAACAGTTGACACAAAGCATTTATATACTGCAAAAATCACCAAACATTATACCAAACAAGGTTGGTTTGTCTTTGAGTTTGGGGCCATTGGTAATTGTCCAGCTTTCCAATGGATGAGACCTAAACCAAGTACATGTAAGCAAGAACAATTGAACATAGTGGGTTATCAAGATAAGGAAAGGAAGAAAGGAAGGAAGGAATGAGGAAAAGAAGAAAGAGAAAATGATAATATTAAGTTGGTTGTAGAGCATTTAGGGAAGTTAGGGAAAGGTATAGTCTTATTGGAGAATGTGATAGTATTCTATTATATTTATGTATCAAATTCTCAAAGAATGAAATATAACAAATTTTTAAAAGAGATGCTTTAAACTTAGGAAAACTTAAAAATGAGAAATTATCATCATTTTCCTATGACTTAAATAATTCTGTATTTAACATTTCAGCACCTATTCATCATCCAAAAGAGTAAACTTTCATCTATAATATCTTGCTTATGATTCCCAAAAGGTTTTAAAACTAAAAATGACATTACATTTCTATTTTAGGGGTATATTATTATTTTCACCTCTTAAAATGTATAGACTGATGGGGGAGAGTCTTCTGTTTTGTGTTAATTTCATTGGTTAAATAAAGAGACTGCCTTGGCCCTTTAATAGGACATAAAATTAGGTAGGCGGAGTAAACAGAACAGAATGCTGGAAGAAAGAAGCTGAGTCAAGGAGTCGCCATGATTCTCCTACTGGACACAGACGCAGGTTAAGATCTTCCCTGGTAAGACACCTCGTGGTGTTACAGGGATATTAGAAATGGGTTAGATCGATATGCAAGAGCTAGCCAATAAGAGGCTAGAATTAATGGGCCAGGCAGTGTTTAAAAGAATACAGTTTTCGTGTAATTATTTCCGGTAAAGCTAGCCAGGTGGTGGGATGCAGCCCAGCCCGCCAATCTTATTACAACATTAGACACTACACAATTCTTAAATAATAGGGAAAAATAATTTAAAATTCTGCATACATTCATTAAAACGACTTTAAAATTTAATCTGGATATCCTGCTGCTAGAGAGAGAGAGAAAGAGAGAGATAGAGACAGAGGGAGGGGGAATGTGTACAAATTCAAAAATGCCCTCCTTTAAAGTCAAAAATCAAGTAAACCCAAGTTTGTTTGCAGGTTAGTCACAAAGAATCAATTACGAATTTTCCTCTGGACTCTCCCTCAAGTGACACATTTCATACTTCTCTAACAATATGTCTTACTCTGGTTAAAGAAAATGCAGAAGTTTTACTTATCCATTCTTAATTTCTTCAAGACAAGTTTTAGCTTGGGAAAATTTGCAGTACCTCAAATTTAGGTCAGCATTTAGATAGCAAGGATCTGTAGCAGTTTTGAAAAGGGAACATTTCCGACTCTTAACAACTATTTGAAGAGGGACTATGATGAGGGGAACTTTTCCCTCTTACCCAAGACACCTTTATTGGTGCAGGATGTTGCACATTTACTTGTATTTAAAAGTTTAAAACATAGACAACAAGATTAGCAACAGAATGTTCTAAAACAAAATGTGTAGACTTACTAGTACATGCCATAGAAGGTGGGTCTTTTTCTGCCCTGAAGTAACCCTTTTCACACTGACAGACGGAAGTTGCTTCCACGTAGGTTGAGCTGTGTGGAGGGCATTTGGAACATTTTGTGTTCCCAGCAAAGGCTTTATAGAACCCTGGTCTGCAAGCTGTGTAGAAAGGAAAAACAATTTCTTTTAGCTATGATCACCAAAGTCCCTCTGTTTTTTTCACATGTTATAAATCAAACATACTTTGTATCTCAGAATTCAATTTCACACATGCACAGAAAAGTCAACATAAATGCCAATATTGATAAATAAAATTAACTGTTTAATTAGTAGAACAATTATAATGTTAGAAAATTAGCTAAGCTAATTTGGAAAGAACACATACTGATGCAAATGTGTACACAACCATTTTCACATCCACACACAATTCTGGGTAGTGTATATGTGAGGATACCCATACTTGGCCATAAAAGAGATGGCTTTGTGTATTTTGGAGAGATAGTATTGAATAATATTAATGCACACAGTTCAAAATGCATCTCCAATTCATTTACCCTCAGACTTGGAATATTTTAAGACTTAAATTTTTGACTAAAGCACATCTTCAACAATTATGGGAGTGGTTAAGTATTCTATTGTCTATAGTAAAACTGTATTATTTTGCAGTCAGGGTTCCCTGCCCTGTGGAAAGTCCAAGGTCCTCCCCCCTCCGTCCATGTCTAGGAAGGTGAACATCCAAACTGGCTAGGCTCCCACCAAGCCGGAACGTGAAGTAGGATCAAATCCCCGGGGAGGCTGGGAGGAGGCGGAAACTTTTTTTTTTCCTTTNTCCCCGGGGAGGCTGGGAGGAGGCGGAAACTTTTTTTTTTCCTTTTCACAAAAAAAAAAAAAAAAAAAAAAAAAAAAACAGAGCTTCAAATTAAAAAAAAAAGAAAAAAACTGTATTATTTTGGAAGATTTAACTTTATAATATTTTTGGTAAATGATTGAGTAATTCACAGTAATAAAATTATTAATTCTAAATGGTAAATCTGCTAAAGCAAGTCTCTAATCCCAGCTCCTAGGAGTTAACACAAGAGGACTGAAAATTCAAGGCCTATCTAGGCTACAGAAGTAGTTCAAAGGCAAGTTTGGCAATTTAGAGAGAACCTAGTCTTCAACAACAACAACAAAAAAACGTTGATTGTAGCTCATAGTCAAAAATGTGCATGCTTCTTGGCATGTGTGAAACCTTCTAGTCAGTCCTTAGGAACACACACATGCACACACACACACACACACATCTCGTATCACTCTCAGTTTCAACAGGAAGCACATACCAGCAGCAGTCCATTCTTTGAAATGCTTACACACTAGTGTTATACACATAACCGGTTAAGAATGCCTGTCTGTGCACAAATAACATAACAAATTTGCTGGCACTTTCATAACTAAAATATTCTTGGAAAAGAATGTGGTTTTTCTCCTTGATCTATAGCATTGCTATAAAATCTCAGATTATACTCATTCATCTAAGTATTTATATTTTNACACTTGTGTTCAGATTCCGTTATTTTTGCACATGTACACATAGCCCTCTGGGGAGCTGCTGATCTCTGGTGATATGTGTTTGCTTTGAGACCTCATGGATCAGCAAGCTGTAATGTAGCAATGGATGTATGTATCCAATTCCAGCACCTCCTGGTCATCCTATTTCCCCCATGGGCCTCATTTGTCAAAGTTAGACTGTGAAATACTTGGAGCAATCATTTTGTTTTCTTCATTGCTGAATTATTAATCACACTGCTTTCACTATTTCTGATTATATTAGAATATTAATCTGTAAGACTCTTAGAACACTTGCTAAGACTGGATTCTAACTTTAAAACAGCCAATGTCATTTACCTTAAAGTAATAACTTGAATAAAATATCACAATGTTTCCTATAAAAAAATTTAAAATCTAAAAAGGTCAATTTATATAGAAATACCTATGTAATTGAAGTTTTTGTATTTTGAGTATCCACACTTTAGTTTAAATATTTAAATATTACTTTAAAGGCACAGAGAAATAATTTGCTTTACAAAGTTTATCATCCATTCAAATTTTATAAATACCACTTAGAATATAAAGGTAGACTTTTTTATCTTTTTATGTCTGGTAAGAGATTCTTGCCTTTTATTTTCTTTGGTAACTAAAATTTATACAACAACAACTCTTCTAGAAGGTCAATGTGCTACTACGCTTCTAAAATGGTTACACAAAATTGCTCCCACCAAAGTGTCTTTTTCACCTGGTATCCCGCAGCCGAGCTGATACCTTTATGCTCACTGTCTTTGTGTAGCCAGGCTTATTTAACTGTCGCCTTCTCATTGAGTGCCTCCTGGATCCCTCTTCTAAATTGTAAGCCCTGCTTTACCATGGCATGGAATTCCACACTGTTTTCCTTTGCCTCTAAGTGATTTAACAACATCTGACATTTGGCACATTTATTTTTAAAAATCATCTCCCATTAGACTGCGTGCTTTTTCAAGCAGAGATTTCTGTCTGTTTCATTGGCTAAAGTTCATCTCCAGGGCCTAAAAGTCAGCTAGGCATGTTTAGATCCCCAAGGAGTACCTGAAGAATGACTTGTCGGGGGACTTCTTTATTTCTATACAATCCCCAGGTTCTGTTTGTTTACTTGTTTGTTGTCTGCTGCAAGCCTTTCTCTGGGTTGGCAAATCTCTTTTTTTATTATAAAACCATGACCCATTCATTGAACTAACTCCTAGTTATTTTTGTCATCTCATAGATCCAGTTCCCTACTGCCATTTCAACACACATTTCCTACGGTAAATATTTACTTTGTGTCAGTGGGTTTCACAAGAGCAGGTTGGCACATTACCTGTCATTAATAGGTGCTTAAATCTACACCCTCAATTGAACTGACAGTGAGAGCCTACTGTCTTAATTAATTTTCTGCTGAGAGCCATGTGTGGCTACTAAGTGCATGCTGTGTTCAACACATTACTTATCATAGGCTTAAAGTGTGTTTTTTTTTCTTTTCCTTTTAGAAGTACTACATGATAAGTAAGATGAAGAGGTTATTTTAAAATATATTTACCATTGCTCTGAAATAGCAAAATGAACCATTTAGTTGGGGGGGGGGAAAGGAGTGAAATTGAGGCCTTAAATCTATTTCAGTTGGTAGATTGTTTTCACTATCATATTTGAAACTCTGGTTTCCATGCATGGTACTATGTAAACCAGTCATATGCCAATGTATGTCTGTAATCTCAGTATTTAGGACATGGTGACAAAAGGATCAGAAATTCCAGATTGTTCTTTGTGACACAGCAAGTCCAGGCTGACATACATAAGACTCTCAAAATAAGATTACTGGGAAAAAGTTGGGAGCATGGGGGTTGGGATAGAGGTTGGGGTGAAGGTGGGGGAAGGGAAGAGGAGGGAGAGAGAAGGGAGAAAGGAAAGACTGAAGAGAGCTTGGGGGAGTGGGAGGGTGGAGATGGAAGAAGGACAGATATAGGAGCAGGGAAGAAGATATCTACATTAAGGGAGCCAGTTTAGGGGTGGCCAGAGATTTGGCTCTAGAGGGGATCCAGGTGTCCACGGGGATGCTATGTTTGCAGTACTGAATGCCTTGAGTCAGCTGGAGTAAATAAATTCATCCCTTATAGAACTCTATAAAAGCTTTGCCATAGGAGAGGGAGAGCTGTCCCTGACTCTCACCAGCTGCAATATTTGTGAGAGCAGACCCTGCATCTTGCCAGAGAGGTACAATAGAGCTAACCCTGTTAGATCAGGTGTGGGTGAGTCAGCCTGAAGTCGTGAGCGTAGGAGAGCATCCCCATTTCTCATCTGTCTGACAGTGGCCTGGGTGAGGGAAAGATGTTTCCTCACTGCTTCCCTATGAAATGCTTTCTGTGCTGTTCAACAAATATGAGCAAAATTCTTTGTTAGGGGAATACATACATATATAGACAACAGGGACAGATATATACAACAGATAAACTACAGACAACCCAGCAACCACAAGTTATAGACAGGTGGAAGATATGGGTAGAAGTTCAAATTTTGGCTTGTTGTTGGTCAAATTAATCCCACAGGAAGTGATTTGCTTTCTTTCTTTAATGCAAGATCAATGCATTTGGACGCCTCTGAAGTTACCTTTTGACATATTTTGGTGCTCATGTATGGTCATATGAGAAATGTTTAATGCATTTAATCAACACACATTTAGGCCATTTCAATTTTATTTTTCTTTTTGTTATTCTCAACAGAAAGTATTTTATTCCAGATATCTTTAGCACTGAGAACACTTTTCGGTTTTTCGGTAAATATTGGTTGAATGAGTGAATATGAGTCCTATCACTCACATATGTTTAATTATTTTATAGCTCAGTTATCAATAAATTATCAATACTATTTAAATAACAAAATTATAACTTAGTAAACTTTTACCAATATATGCTCAAATTTACCCTATCAGATCTTAAGCCTTAAACATCTACAAAATGTTAAGAAGTCAATCAATTTTATGTGTTACTAAAGTGAGCCCTAATCAACTAATTTTAATAGAGTCTCTGTGGTTCTGCTCTATAAAGATGATCTTTCTTCCTGCTTGTATTTTAAAATCTTATTTCAGAAAGAGTTATATAGCAATCTATCTGAGGACAAATACCTGTTGTTTATGCATGGTCTTTGCAAATTTTCCTTACTTCCTAAACCTTTTTTTTTTCCATCCCTCTGTCATTTCCTTAAGACCCCTGCTTGCATGGAGTCCTTAGGTGAGAAACAGCATCATTATCAAGTTTGACTATGCGTGTCCATTATGGTGCCTAGCACCTTACCAACAACAGCCATTAAAAATTATGAGCTGGTGATGTTGATTCTGGTGCTTATGTGCCTGTGTGCTGGCACCAACTCAAGCACTGAGGAATTTATGTGTTTGCTGAGCTTTGGAGGATTCAGGGACTATATGTTGCTGCATATAACAGTACTCTCTTAATTAAGGTTGGAAACTAGATTAGTTTTCCTCAGTGCATTTTATTGCAGCACAACCAGAACACCGAGGCAGTGTGAGTTGTTAGAAGATGCCGGAAATTTAATTACAGTATCTTACAGGGGATGGAATTCTGTCTCTTTACAATGAAAACAAAAAGCAAAAATGGTCACTGAATGAACAAAAATAAGGTAATATTTGCTCTTCAGTTTTCTTTCAAGGTGAATTTCCTACCTAATAATATTATTTTAGTCATGTTTTCTTTAATAGATCAATAATGGCCGTGTTTCATTACACTAATATGAATCAGTCAACCTGTGTAAGTTGCATAGAACCCAGATTAAGAGAGTGGGGTTTGCTAAACGTAGTTAATACATTTTAGGCTTTTGATAACTTTCTATTTCTGTGCATAATGTATAACTATGAAGAGAACTAAATCTTTAATGAATAATTTAAGTCTGAAGAAGCAAACAGAAAAATAGTAAGCAGAAGACCACCAAAATGTCTTGACATTGTCACTCGGATATTTTTGTGTCTCATAGTACACTTCTATAATGATTTCATTTAAGAGATGCTTAATTTAAGACACACTAACCTTCTAAGTATTTTGCTTGCTAATTTATCAGAGGAAATTAAATTTCCACTTAATTCTGTATATTCTGTTTTAATATATAGGACACATTGGTGTTAAAATGTAGTACAATGAGTAGTTACCCAGGTTTCCAGCATACATATCTGAGTGCAAAAATGATTAGTGATAAAAAAAGGCAATGGATTTTAAGGATAACAGGGAGAGGTATACGGCCGGTTTGGGAAGGTGGAAAGGGAAGGGATAGAGACAATTAAATTTTAATCTCAAATATAAAATAAAATTTAAGAATTACATACAGTACAACTATCTCATAGATAAATTAGATTTTGTTTCATTTGATTATTAAAAGAGAAAATTCACAAACTGAGTAATTGGGTGTTTTCCTCTCATTCCTCAGATGCAGAGTGGTTATAATTTATGTGTAATTTCTGAACTCAATCACCCTTAGGCTTAAGTGAGTACATCTTAAACCATTATGTATAAGCCTAATTATAAAATAAAATGCATCAGACTTTATATATGTCCTTTTCTACCTTCAGCAGTCACAGAGTTGTGCCTACATTGGCATTATATCCGATAATATGTGAATTTTCGCTATTATATTACAGGCTCCCAAGTTTCAGAGGGGAAGCCATATTAATTTTGTAACCCTTTACACCTAACATATGCCACCAACTGGGTCTGCTGAGCACTAGTAAGCATGCAGCAAATATATATTGAATTAAATGGAATGAAATGCCTGAGGACTCATACTAAGAGTCAGGGCAATGGAGATTGACTTTCAGGGTATAACTAAGCAGTGCAGGTAAAAATGCTGAGTGTGCAAGCGTACATGACCGGAGGGTACGCATATAAAGAGGCTGCCAGATTGAAACCACCACAGGAAAAGGATATTTAATTTATTGATCATTTAATATGTATCAAGTATGCTGTGAAACATCATACGTGTTCCATCTTATTCAATTAATCACAGTAAATTTATGAGGCAGAAAGGTTCCTTCTTACAATATACGTTAAAAGCCTGAGGCTCTATGGTATCATGTTTGAGGGTAAGACCTCATGGATTCTGCACTTTGACTAAGTTGGTTTTGTAAATTAATACCTCCGTATAGCACATACCTGAGAAGGAGCCTGGAGGGCAAGTAGGAAATGTTTCTCCAAATGAGAAGTGTAAATACATATCAAACTGTTGTGATTCTTCTTCTGATTAAAATAAGTCCAAGCCAGGCAAGGCTTTCAGTGGTAGGACTGGGTTATATTCAGTTTAGCTGTTGGCCCACGAGTTCCCACTGAGATCTCTAAACAACCCAGTGATGCTAAGAAACAGGTCGCCTTCTGAGTGCCCCATTGCTGAGGACAACCGCCACTCAGCTTATTGAACGTAGAGGTGGAGTTTATGCTGGCACGAAGACTTCACTCCTATGGTCTAGCTTCTTTAGCTCAAGAAGGTACTCGACAGGCTATGGAAAGGGAAACCTGGACTTCAACACAGCCACAAAACCCTAGACCTACAATCTGTCCTTTCAGCAAGATGAGCTGGGGCAATGGTAGTGCAGAACTTGTGGGAGTTTCCCACTCCTATGAGAGGAATTCCATGACTGACACTGCCTGGATGGCCAATAGGATTGTGCATATTAGGAGCAACAACGCTAAGTCAAGTCAGGGCTAATCAGATTTCCGTGCGCCTCAAACACTCTCACTGTCAATGGAGAGAGCTCTGCTCAAGGAAGAAATTCTGAACTCTTTAAAAAAAAATGAGAAATTCTAAGAATCTTCATGATATTTATTAGTACTTTTTTATGTTGAAAGCAGAGCTGCTTCAGTTGTCAGAAATTTCAGTTTCTGAATAAGTTAAATGCTTTTAGACAAAATTTGAAATGCAGAAGTGTCCCTGGGAGAGTTTTATGCTTCATTTTGATCAAAACCTAGCAATAATGAGTCTCCTCGTTGGCAAATATACAAAGACCACAATGAAAGGACCTTTTGTAGAATTAGAGGGAGAGAACTGTTGTATATACAACATTTATCCAAAGCAGGATTCACCTTTCTAAAGAGCTATAGTCCTATTTTTCATGTTATTCATTTGTAGTGCAAAGTGGCAAGACAATATTCAAAACATTTCCAAATAATTAAAATTCTGTTTGAATAGTGTGGTAGCTAGTTTTATGTCAACTTGACACAAGTTAGAGTCACTAGTGAGAAGGGCATCTCAGTGGAGAAAATGCCTCAAGAAGATTATGCTGTAGGAGACGCGGTAGGACATTTTCCTCATTAGTAATTGATGTGGGAGGTCTAAGCCCATTTTTGGTGAGGACACAACCTGAACTAGAGGTCCTGGATTCTAAAAGAAAGCAGGCTGAGCAAGTCATGAGCACCAAACCAGTAAACAGCACCTCTCCAAGGCCTCTTCATTAGCTCTAGCCTTCAAGTTTTTAGATCTAGTTGAGTTCCTGTCCTAACTTCATTCAGTAATGGACTATGAATGTGGAGGCATAACTCAAATAAACTCGTTCCTTCCCAGGTTATGTTCGGTCTTGGTGTTTCACCATAGCAACAGTAACTCCAACTAAGACAGAATGTCTAAAAATACTATAATAGACTTTTCATTAATCTCAGTTGTATTATCTTTTGAAAATAACAGTATTATTTTGACACAGTTCTTACCTGACCTTCTCCTTGAACTGTATTAACAAAACAATTAGTTTCTTTGTGATGGCCTCAGCCTCTCTCACCAATCCTTTGCATGTGTGTTCACATTTTTTAACTATTTATTTATTGTTGAGCATCTAGGCTGGTTCAATATCTTGACTCCTGTGAATTATCAAAAATAAATATGTATGCTCTAGGTTCTTAATATTATGCTGACTTTGATTTCCATGGATCTTTACCCACTGATGGTTTAGCTGAATAAAATGGTTGTGATGTTAAGTTCCTTCATAGTGATCTCCATGGCAGCAGCACCACCAGCAGAGGATGGTGACTAAGAATTTCTCTTTCCTTATATTCTTAATGAATATTTGAAGTCATTTGTTTTCTTTTCTTTGTTTTTATATTTATTTTCAGTTAGATTGTTTGTCTTATGTTAAATATCAGACATTTATACTTGTTCTTAACATTTGCATTATAAATTTTATTGCATATATAGAAAGGTACACAAAACAAGAAGGTTTTTCCTTTTCTTGACATTTTTTTATGGCAGCCATTCTGAGAATAGTGAGGTGGAATCTCTGTACCATTTTAAATTGTATTTTTTTTCATACTATGTTTCTTAAACACTTTGAGCAAACGTTGAGAGTATTTTTATATTTATGGTCTTTACTTGTATGCTAGCATCATAGAGCAACAACAAAGTCTGAAAGCACAGATAATATTTCATATCTGTACAAGGTGTCCGTCATAATGCTACATTCACGTTCCTCTATGTTTTCCTTTATCATTCTCTGCAAATGAGATTGGGCAATGTCTTGGTGTCAAATAACCATTATCATGGAAAACCTGTTAGTAGTCAGGTCTCATAACTTTTTTTATAAAAGTAATGTAAAATTTATGAAAATAATGTATATTCAAAATGTTATTTCAAATCAGAAATATGGGTAAATAAAATGTCACTAACCCTGTTTCTTAACCACAGTAGATTCTATAGGAGCCAAGGCTTATGAGTTAATATATAGTATTCCATATTGTTTTCTATGAGTTTATAAACATGTATGTCACAATTTGGAAGCATTTAGTCTTATGCTCAATTATTTCAGCTACAGGTTGGGTGGATAACATTTTATATATTGTTTTCCAATCTTTCCTTTTACTTTTTAGAGATTTTTCATTGTCATTGATAAAACTTATGGTATAAATTAACTACCATTATATAAATTTATATATGGCATTAACTACCATTATATAAATTATTCTAATTTTACACTTTAAAATAATTGTCTTTTATTATTTTTTGTTTGTAAATGTATGCTGAGTATGTATGTGTCTACAGAAGACTAAAGATGGTGTTGGGTCCTCAGGGGCTGGTGTTGTGGGACTAATGAAGCATCCAATTTGAGTACTAGAAACCAAACTCAAAAACTCTGGTAAAACAGGAAACACTCTACTTATATGAACCATCTCCCCTACTTTACTCTCTTGTATTGAAGAGATATTTCAAACATGTAGCAAATATGACACATGCCATATGTAATAACAAAACATTTTCATGGTTTAGGAGATTGACATATTTCTTATATCTTCGTCCAAATGAAATGGTAATGGTGACATTCTCCTCCCTTCTCATATGTCTATTGTCAAATGTCATCTCCAGGTTAATTTCTGTCCTGCTTATATTGTTTTTAAAACTGTTTTGTGTTTAAGCATTAACATGATCTGGAAAATGTAGTTTACTCTTTACATATTTGAAGAAAGTAGTATTTACCCCACAATGTTTCCTCAATTATCCCTGCAGACATGTATAGATGTAGTTTGTTCATTATAACTGATGTTTATCATTCTATTATATGGAAATGCTGAAATCTGATCTTCTTCTGATGTTTCAAAAAAATTTTTTTTTACTTTCTATGAATAGCTTTATTATCAACCTAACACAGACATGAAAGTCCAACAGCCCCAGCAACAAGCCAGCTGAATAACATCTAACAATAAGCCAATGCTAGGACAAGCTGGTGCATGAAATGTCCTCAAATAAAAACAAAAATTGAAACTGAATGTTACACAAAAAAAAAATCCCATAGGAATAGAAAAAAAAACCCAAACAACTAAGTAACAACACGCATGGTGCAGCCTGGCACTTGGGTGATAAAAGCTACAAGTCCCAGGCCAGAAACAAAACATCCACAGTGTAAAATAAGAACCCCCCAAATGGCTGTCACCCCTAGATACCAGAGTGAGCGGTAAGGCAAAGCAGGACATTCTCAGAAATCATCTGTGTTTGGGTACCCAGAAGACAGTCTGAGCTTCTTCAAGGCTTCCAAAGTTTCTGGGAGCCCGGGGCTGTTTTGGGAAGACTCCTTGTCTTGACAGGATGCATGGCTGATGTGAGGCTTCACTGTGCTCTCCCGTGACTTGTACAAACCTTGCCTTAAATGCCTTCTGCGGGTGTGGTACTGCATGAGCTCCAGGTATCTCGGAAAATTCTGTCTAAATCGCTCCCGGGAATTGATGGGCCTGCTTGGTGACCGGCAGCCCCCAACTTTGCTGGAAGCACAGGAATAAGGGTTATAGCGATAGCGGCGGACAGGCTTCCATAGTAGCCAAGCAGAGAGAATGCACGTCTCAGGCTTCAGGGAACGCAGGGTGAACCAAGTCTTAACTCGTTCCTCAGTCAGGTTTAGTCTCATGGCTAGGGCCCTTCGAGCTTCGAGGTCTGGGTGTGGCTCCATCCTGAAGTGTTTTTCCAGTTCAGACAGCTGTTCCCAACTGTACTCCAGGTCAAGGGTACCCAGAGTACAGTCTAACTGCTTGACATACAAACATCCTTCTGAGGGAGCAGATTCACGCGCGCAGGCCCTTCCGCCATCAGTTACTTCCTTATTGGCCGCAGTTCACTTGACTTCAGCTTCACAGGTCTGTTTCAAATTTTTTAAACTTAATCTTAAGTTCTTAAGGTTAGAATTCTAATTAACAACCTAGAGTCAGATATTGAGGTTCAACATGAAGTTCAGAAGAGCAAAACAGCCAGCCACTGGCTTAATTCTACCTCAGTACAAAATGTCGATAATGCTTCCAGTTATTGTTAGAATCAGACTGTGTCTAAGAGCAGTCTCCTCTCATCTTCATCTTATATTCTTCCTTACTTCTGGGATTAAAAGTGTGCAACACTACTGCCTGGTTTCTAGGGCAAACTAATGTAGCTCCTGGGATTAAGTGTATCACCACTACCTGGTCTGTAGGCTGTCCAGGACAGTTGTTTTGCTCTTTGACTTTCGAAGCAAGCTTCATTTATTAAAATACAAATGAAATATCACTACAGAATTCCATGATAAGCCATTGCACACATGCCATTAGCTTCACATGTGGGGAAGTTCTTTGGAAGAATATAGAATTCTGATTGTGCCTGAAATAAGTGTGCTAATTTTGAAAGCATTTCTTCAAAATTGATTACAAAAGTTAGTAATTTTAGCAGCAGTGGGTAGGTGATCTTTTTTCTCTGATTGTTAAACATGTTAGCATTATACTTTTTTTAATTTTAATTAGGTACACTGGGTATAGTTGAAAAATTGTTTCTAATCATTTAGTATCTCTATTTTTATTATTAGATTTATCTACAAAATGACTACACCTTCCATTCTCTGCCCATCTAAAGACATTAAGGTTGATCCTGTGTCTTCCCAATGCAATAGAGTTAGGACTTTGATATAGCAAATTTAAAATAGAAACTTTGACAACCATCACACCATTTTGCCATTTTTCCCATCTTTTTTTGGTACAACAGTTTCCAGAATAACTACAGTTCTTCAGTTTGTTTATATGTAATAAAGAAGCCCCCTCCTCATTTGGCACCATGGTATAAAAGCCATCCCCAGAAGAACAATGAAGAAGCTATTCCACCTCAACCTCGTGCTCTCTGCATTCATTCAACCTGCACACCCTCCGCCAATCTCTTGGTCTCTAGACTGTGCAGGCTTGGCATCCAGTTATGCCAGCACTATTTGTTGAAGATGCTTTTGTCCCCATTGTATAATTTTAGCCTCTTTGTCAAAAATCAGATGTTCCTAAGTGTGTAATTAACACTAGGGTCTTTGATTTCAGTTTCATTGGTTTACTGTTTTTGAACTTCCTTTATTGTACAGAACTGTTTTGGTTATCCAAAACATTTTTTTTTTATTTTTCCATATGAAGTTGATTATTGTTCTTTCAAGCTCTGTGAAAAATTGCCATGGGATTTTTGTTGGTAATTATATTGAATCTGTATATTGCTTTTGGTAATATTGCCATTTTTACTATATTCATCCTACCTATCCAAGAGCATGGGAGATCTTTCCATTTTCTGATATCTTCTTCAATTACTTTCTTTAAAGATTTAAAGTTCTTGTCATACAGGTCTTTCACTTGTTTAGTTAGAGTTACCCCAAGATATTTTATGTTATTTGTTGCTATTGTGAAGGATGATGTTTCACTGATTTCTTTCTTAACCAATTTATCATCTGTACATAGGAGGGCTACTGACTTTTTCTAAGTTAATCTTGTATCCTTGAAAGAGGAAGTCATTATGGGGTTAATGAGAAACCAGGCACTAGGGAAATTCCCAGGAATCCACGAGAATGTCCCCAGCTAAGAATCCAAGCAATTATGAAGAGCATACCTTAACTCCCCTTCCCCTGTAATCAGATTATTGACTACCATAACTGTCATAAGAAAACCTTCATCCAATACCTGATGAAATCAGATGCAAAGCTCCACAGCTAAGCATTGGGCCAAACTCCTGGAGTGCATTCATAGAGAGGGAGGAGTGATAATATTATAAGAAAAGGAGCCAAGAACATGATTGAGAAACCCACAGAAACAACTGATCCAAGAAGTGGGAGCTCACTGACTGAGGACTGACAGCTGAGGAACCTGCATAAGATCAAACCTGGCCTTCTGAATGTTGGTGACAGCTATGTGACTTGGGCAGTTTGTCAGGCTGCTGGCAGTGGAACCAGCATTTATTCCTAATGTTTGAACTGGCTGTTTGGAGCCCATTCTCTTTGGAGGGATTCCTTGCTCAGTTGGATATAGGGAGGGGACATTCTTGGTACTGCTTCAAGTGATGTGAAAGACTTGTTGATTCCACAGGGGAGGCCCCACCTTCTCTGAGGAGTAGCTGAGGGTGGAGTGGGGTGTATTGCCACATGACGGTGGCTTACCGGGTAAAGTTCCAGCATCTGTCTCTGGTGGGGACTACATGGCTTCTCCTTAACTCCTCCTTCTTTCTCCCAACATTCAGTTTAGTTTTCCCCACCTACCTCTATTCCTTGCACAGGCCCAAGACAGATTTTTTTTCTATTAACCAATGGTATTCATAGTATACAGAGGGGAATCCCACATCAGAGAGTAGATGTGAGGGAGAAGGAACTGGTATTGGTATGTAAAATAAGATTGTTTAAAAAATAAAAAAAATGCAGATACTGGTTGTTTTGAAGAATGAAAACTCAGAAGATGGAGCCATGGCACATGGAAACAACACTGAGGCACTCCTAGAATAGAAACACTTAAGATACAAGGAAACCCCCGTCTTTGACTATTACTGCCATTGCCTTGAAATAAGTCTTGATTTCATCTTTTTGACCAAAGAAAAATATTATTAATCTCAAAATTTTGAGAAAATAAAAAGCTATTAGGTAGGTTTGGAAAATATCTTGTAAACAATATCTTTATCATCTAAATCACACACAAAATTATTAAGAATTTTTTTATAATTATATCTCTAACACTATTTACTTATGTACTAAATTAATAACAGTTATAAATATTCAAGTGAGAACTGAAGCTCTTGTAGCTGTGGACTGAATTTTAGAAGTCACAGAGTGTTCTCATACCAGCTCCTAAAGGGACATCACCTACGGCAGATCCATAGATCCTCTAAGACATCGACTGGCCAGCGTAATGAAGAGAGACTGTTTTGGAGTCTGAGCAGATATAAAATGCTGACATAACAATATCTAACCTGAAATTATTCTAGAAAAAGGGGACTATGCATGTGCACATAAACATAAGCACTGCCAGGGACCGCTCATATATTCAGGATTATAAAGTGAGGCAACCAATTTAATTGTTAGAAAGACAAAGATATTGACAGGGTAAAGCTCATAAAGAAAAGTAAACCTACTTTCTCTTAATAAAATAATGTTAATAATAAGTTTGTCTTAGCATCAGAGGCTTGGTTGGATTTCTGATCTCATTATATATTAACTCACAAAGCCTTGTCAGTCTAGAAAACATAACTAGACATAATGTGTAGTGAGTTTTCATTTCTCTTCAGTTTATTGTAATGTTCACATTGTAAATGATTTAAAATTTATTATTCATGTTAAGAGTCTTACTTCTAAATACAGAATGAATGCCTGACACCATAGATGGTGAAAAATCCTACAGATACTATATGTTTTCCTATGCAACTCTAGCTTATAACTAAGACCGACTAAAAGGTAAACAACAATCACGAATAATGTAATTTGTTCTTTGTAACTGGGTACTGGAATAAAGTTAAATGATAATGGTCTGTTTTTCTCAACTGGCACATGACAGGTGGCAGATGTAGGGTGGGTCTAATAAACAAAACTGATATCCTAAGCAGGTTGGAATAAGAGGAAGCAAGATTCCATCATGTTACTACAAATAATGCGTGTTTAAGGTCAGCCTGGTCACATAGTGAGTTCTAGAAAATCTAGGAATACACAGTGAGACACTGTCTAATATATAGAGAGACAATGCAATGATTTTAGGCTTGCTGTATGTTTGCTTATCATCATATCACATTTGCATTACTCATTAATTATTAGAAATTAAAAGAAATACATGGAGTTTAATATTCAATTTAAAATGTAAGAGGTGTTTATTTCTAGACTTTTCCATTAATATTATGAAGCATTGTTGGTTGAAATTAAATGAATTATAGAGACCAGAACCTTTGATAAATGGGATATACTGTGTTCATAAGCTTGCAACTGTTTATGGCATTTGAATGAAAATGCTGAATAAAAATACTTATCTGGAAAATAAATAAAAGAGCTAAAATACATTTTAAGACTGTAAAAACTAATGGAACTCATATTCACTGTAGTAAATATGGACAGTAATGGTAAAGAAAATTTATATAAAGCCAGAGTGTGAAATATTTTCTGGTCAAATTATGATTATATCACTACTTTTCATGAATTTTTAATGTTTATTCATACTGTAAACATGTTTTTAGTATTCTATGACAAACCATTATTTTTATGTAAATATAATTCCTTTCTGTATTTTGAAGTAGATTCCTCTATATTTCCTGATTTATAACATTTAAAATACATTATTGTTATAAATTAGTCAATCTCCATATATTTTAAGCAAGTTCTATTTTCTGATGTATTTAAAAAGAATAATTATTTTGTGAAAAAGCAGTTCTCATCTAAGATTGTTGATACTGATGAGCTATTGCATTTGTTTCTAGCTATTAATAAATCCCAACTAGAGAGAGATTGATGCTTAAATATGGTAAGATTTAACTTTCTTTTATTTTTACTCAGAAGTAACATTTTCAATTAATTATTATCTTTTTTATTTAAAATATATGTTACAATTTAACTTATATTAAACATCTTGTGATAATCAACATCTCACTTTCAAGATTCTGGAATGGTATTTATCTAAGGGAGACCTGATAGAATTAAGGATCATGTATGGCTACTGTGCTGTCCCTGTTGGTTCCACAGTCTCACCTGGTTGTGGAAGCCTCATATTCACTGTCAGGAACATGAACACAAAGTGACCTTCAACAGTGAAGTGAACAAAGTAACACTTTTATTTGCACCTTTGAAGCAAGCGTTTCAAATAATGTGAGAGCAATGTAAAACCCCTGTGATAAAATACAAAGTACAATCACAATGTTTGTTTCCTTCGTCCATTAAAAAAATACAAGAGCCAGGCTTAAAAATTTTCATTGTAAAGTGTGGTCTTTCCGCATGTTGTAATGTCATAGAAAGCCACCCACTTTTCAGCTAAACAAAGGTTTCTAGTTCATGACTGCTGAAAACAACTCAGTTTTCTTATTTAAAGCAAACGGAATAAGGCCTAATATTTTAAGAAACTGTTTGTAAAAATATCGGTTTGGAGTATCAGTGAGGAAAATGTGAGCCTTCTTATACATTATTTTTTCTATAGTAGACTTCCTAGAATTACTGTTTTATGTACAAAATCTATCTCCCACTCCCTTCTTCCATCCTTCCTAGGTTTCTATGATTTTTCCTTTCCTTCATGGGCTGCATGTGTAGATCATGCTTGCTTTAAACTCTGATTAGCAATCCTCCTGTCTCAACCCCAGTGTTGTGATAAAAGGCATGCATTCCTAAGTCTGAGTAACTAACTTTTTATCTGCAAAGCTAAATTATTTCTTTTGTCTAAGGAGAAAAACAGTGACGTGTTCATAAGAAAAAAAATTGCTGTCTTCAGAAGAGCTAATTGGATAAAAGCTTTCTTATTGGTAATCCAAAGCACAGTTGTCAGCCCTGTAAAATATATATATAAAATAGAACTAGCAATTTTACTTACACATATTTGTGCATATACATGCTTGTGTATATGTGTAAAAATCATAAACAGAGGCTATCAGTTTGACAGTGGAGAGGATGGGAGAAGTTTGAGGGAAGGTAGTTGGGAGAAGCTGGAGGAAGGAAAAACGGGGGGTGGTCTAATTCTATTTCAATTCAAGTATATTAAAACATTAAAAGAATACATTAGAATACAATATTGCTTTGTTTTTGATGTTCATTTGAGTCAAATTGGTAAAGTGTAGAAAAACAGAAGGAGTGCATTCAAAGAAAAGTGCTGGAATATACTAAAAAACTCTTAGAAGATTTGGATTTAGGGCACCTCCTGGGGACATGAAAGCAGAGATTGTCCACCTTTTCTTTGAGGTACAACCACAAGCATGGTTTATCTTCAATGACCTTTGACATTCACAATTCTCTGTTCTAAGTTTCCATTTAAAGAGATAGAATTTAATTGGTGCAGCTATACCAGGTATCTGTTCCTGGATGAATCACAGTACTCACAGATCAGGGTCAAAATGCACAGTGACAATCTCTGAGGAGGCTACTATTCACTGGAACCTTGAAAACAGGGTTGACCCTGGGGCGGAAAACTTACAGTTGCTATAGTAGAACTGCTGCCTATGCCTTAATTTTAGCGTCCCCTTTGTGCAAAGGGTCATCACTCAGAATTTGTTTATTCATAAGCTTAGTGTCAAACTCAATTTGCTAAACATTCTAATAATTATACCCAGAATATTGGGGGTAAATTGTTTTCACAATATTTATCCCAGTACAAATCATATTACTATTCGTTATCAAGCTCTTGCCTGCTTCTGCCATTGTTGTCTGTTCTCTTAGAAATAACTCTTCAAAGCAAACCAGTAGGTTTTGGGCATGTGCTTGAGTAGCTTACATTGCATGATAGGAGGTGTCCATGTGAGGAAAACTAAAAGGTCGCAAAAATACGTGTACATTATAATCTCATCTAAATGTGCCCCACGTGCCTTTGACAGGATCTTAATCAGTTAAAACCCATATGTTTTACTAGACTTCAAAGAGAAGTAGATAAATCATTCAAAGAAGAATAAGAAATGGGAGAGGAATACTTACATGACAGGATTCCAATTAGCATTCTCTTCCTTTATAGAATGTGGGTTTTGAAAACTGTTCTTGCTCTCTGTTCTACTGGTATATTTTAAGATTAGAATCCAAATGCAAATTATTTGATCCCATTGCTTATGAAGAGTAGTCTTTGTTTATTGACCATGATGTACTTATTGAAAACATTACATAATATTTTACACATTTTGATATATTTGTGAGCAAATGGAAGTTCATAATCATTCTTTAGATTGTATTTATATGTATAATTTGTGAGATTTTTTTTTTTTTTTGGTTTTTCGAGACAGGGTTTCTCTGTGGCTTTGGAGCCTGTCCTGGAACTAGCTCTGTAGACCAGGCTGATCTCGAACTCACAGAGATCCGCCTGCCTCCGCCTCCTGAGTGCTGGGATTAAAGGCGTGCGCCACCATCTCCCGGCCTAATTTGTGAGATTTTAAGAATTTATTTGATCTTATTTTTATGTATGAGTGGTTTACCTGTATGCACTTCTATGCACCACATTTTACATTACCCACCAAGGCCAAAGATAGCATTAACGTCTCTAGAACAAGAATTACAGATGGTTGTTAGCTCCCATGTGTGTGTTGTTTTGGGAACCAAAGCAGTGTCCTCCATAAGAGCAGCTACCACGTTTAACCCATCTCTCTATCCACACTATGTATAGTTTATATAAAAATATATACCTTACATTGATGCATATGTATATAAGAACATATATATTTAGCAATATAAATCACATTTTGAAATGATGTTGAAAATATCTTAGCATATCATGACATATATTTGTGATAGTTGACATTTGCAATTATTCTTCATTTTAAGTATAATCAAAACTAGATTCAAAAATACCTGAAGATGGGATAAGGCATAATTTTGGTGTATATCCATGAGAATATTTCTAAATGAGATTGCATTGTGATTCCTAGCATACTCAAAGGAAAAAGGAACCGTGAAGTTGGCTAGAGGTCAGTTACTCATGTATTCAAGGGTCAGCCAAAAAAGAGGGAAGTTCCACTGCTTCTCTCTGAACCTACCACACATTATTTTTTTTAATTTTTTTTTATTTATTATGTATACAATATTCTGTCTGCGTGTATGTCTGCAGGCCAGAAGAGGGCACCAGACCCCATTACAGATGGTTATGAGCCACCATGTGGTTGCTGGAAATTGAACTCAGGACCTTTAGAAGAGCAGTCAATGCTCTTAACCTCTGAGCCATCTCTCCAGCCCCCTACCACACATTCTAATCCTGTATCTAAACATCAGCACTTTAGACACTATTACTCTTGCTCTCTGGATCCTCATACCTTTATAAATGAACTGAACAGTGCTAACTCTCTAACTTGAAGTGATCTCTCTTGGAATTCCTCACAGAATCACGTTCCCCAATTTGTTGTGATAACTTGAGTCTATCCCCCTATTTATCTAATATATATATATATATATATATATATATATATCATTACATTTATTTTATATACATATATGTGTGTAGTATATGTTATAATACACACACACAGACACACAGACACATAGACACAGACACACACACACACACAGACACACACACACACACACACACATATATATATACATATATCATAGAGATCTATTCCTTGTTCTGTCTCTCTGGAGAACTGCAATGAAATGTTTAAAAATTTAGTATGTTTCAAAAGATATTACATTTTGTAATTATTTTGAGTAGGTGGCTTTATTTGTTCCAATTGATTCCTTGCCCTAGTCTACATATCCAAGATAACGTAACGCTTTTTATAGATAATGGCACAAGAAAGAAATTAGAGAGGACAAAGTATGACAAATCAGACCAAACTACAAAATCATATTCTATTGGAGTATTTAAAATAATTTTGTTGTCCAGGTTGTGAATCACTTTTTTGAGCAATCCATCAACCAAAGGTCATTTCCATAATAAAAGTGTAAATAATCTTGATTCTTTAAAACTATAACAATTTTGTTGTGCTACAGAAATGGCCATGACGGCAACTGGAAAGTAGATTGATGAGGTTATTATTCAAGACAATCCAGCAGAGATAATGAAATGGAATGAAGCTGTAAGTACATCTCAAAGGTTTAGATATAGTATTTTATTTTAGACCATGATAGTTTTGGAATGTGATTACCAAAGCAGATACATTCAACGCTCCAGATAAATATCCATGTACCTAAAACAATATTTAATGTCAGTAGAGGAAATAAAAAGCACCTATGTGGTATTATATTTAATTCTTTCATTGGTTTTCATCTTCTCAAAATTGTGTATCAGAAATTCTGCCTGGTATGGTACCAAATATGATGAAGAACCATAGAAGAGCTATTTTTTTAACTGTGTTTTATTTTTGGAATAGTTATAAAGATGAGGATTTTAGGATCAATGAAAAAAAAACAGCATAGTTTCTTTGCCTGTCATTTTGCTTGGTAAATAATTTAACAAATGTTGTCATGAGTCTTTTACATATCAACAAGTGTATAGAACGCCCTATGGAATATAAAATAGAGAAAAGATCTTTACTACTTTTGTATATTTCACATGCTCATACCCATATTAGATCACAATTTACACAGCTAAGTCAATGCTTCACTTGTAAGGTTTCAAAGTGGTCTGTAAATGTCATGCTATTCCAGAAGCTACAAAATGTTACCATACTCTCTCAACCATGGCTTCCAATTTTTTATTTCATGAACAGTAAACCCTAAAGACCATCAGTTATCAAAAAGCAGATTTCAAAGCTACAGAGTCGCAGTCTAGATAGAAGTATTCAGTAGAAAGAATATATATATATATTTAACAAAAATTACAAAATTACATTATTTGTAGAAGAAAAGGAGAAATAATTGTGGGGGGAGAAGAAATAAGAGAAAACTATTTGAAAACTGGCGATAATACTGCTAGCAATTCCTTTGCGTATGTGTTCTTGATTGAAGAAAATAAAGCAGAAGAGAAGCGTCTGATGTTTTGTATGTCCTGGCTAGGCTACTCCATTTGTCATGCTCTGAGCTTCAACACAAGTAATTTTTCTCTCAATGTGACTGGAATGCTTGAAAAATCCTTTACGTTTCATACCATCGCGAACTTTAAAATGGTTACTAAGTGGCCATTATGTAGAAGCAGACAGATTTTCCTCAACCTCAGACACAACTTAAGATGCTATAAGAAATTGTATTATCCATTGTAGAATTTTAGCTTCTCTGTCAAAATCAGGTGTTTATAGGTGTGTGGATTAAAATCAGGATCTTTGATTCAATTCCATTGTTTCTTTACCTGTCTGTTTATATGCCAATGCCAAGCGGCTTTCATTACTAGAACTGTATAGTAGAGCTTAAAGTCAGGGATGGTGATGTATCCATGGGGCTGGCATAATTGGATGCCAACACATAGAAGAATACAAATAAATCCATGTCTATCTCCATGTACAAAACTTCAGTCCAAATGGGCCAAAGACTTCAACATGAATCCAGTCATATAGAACTTTATAAAAGAGAAAGTGGAACGTCGCCTTGAACTCATGAACTTCCTAAATATAACACCATCGCAAAAACACTGAGAGCAACAATTAATAAATGGAATCTCCTGAAAGACGCTTCAGTAAGGGAAAGGACACAGTCAAAGGCAAAATGGCAGCGTACAAAATGGAAAAAGATCTTCACCAACCCCACATCCGATGGAGGACTGATCTTGAAAATATATAAAGAACTCAAGAAATTAGACATCAAATTACCAAACAATCCCATTAAAAATGGGGTATAGATCTAAATAGAGAATTCTCAGCAGAAAAATCGCAAATGCCTGAAAGACATTTAAGGAATTTTCAACATCCTAGCCATCAAGGAAATTCAAATCAAAATGACTCTGAGATACCGTCTTACACCAGTCATAATGACTAAGATTAAAAACACTAATGACAGCTTATACTGGAAAGGATGTGGAGTAAGGGGAAGACTCCTCCATTGCTGGTGGGAGTGTAAACTTTACAGCCACTTTGGAAATCAGTATAGAAGTTTCAGAAAACTGGGAATCAACCTCAAGACCCAGCAATACCACCCTTGAGCATACACACAAATGGTGCACACTCATACTGCAAGGAGTTTTGCTCAACCATGTTCATATGAGCATTATTTGTAATAGCCAGAACCTGGAAACAACATAAATGCCCTTCAACTGAAGAAAGAATAAATAAATGGGGTATACTCAATGGAGTATTACTCAGTGATGAAAAAATGACATCTTGAAATTTGCATGAAAATAGATGTACATAGAAAAAAAAAACACCCTGAGCAAGTTAACCCAGACCCAGAAAGACAAATATGGTATATTCTTATTCACTAGTGTTTATTAGAGGTAAAGAAAAGGATAACGACCCTATAGTCCATGAAACAAGAGAAGCTAGGTAACAAAGAAAACCCTAAAAGAGACATACTTGGATCCCCCTGGGAAGGGAAACAGACAAGCTCTCCTGAGAAAATTGGGAGCATGGTGGGGGAGAAGAAGGGAAGGTGGGAGGGGAGGAAAAGAGGAGTTGGGGAGGGAAGAGGAGAACATGAGGGAAAGGGATGTTTGAGATGAGAGGTAAGGACAGAGAAGAGAGCAAGGAAAGAGATATCTTGATTGCAGGAGACATTATGGGGCTAGTGTGAAACCTGGCACCAGAGAAATTTCTAGGATCCACAAGAATGACCACAGCAAAGACCCTAACCAACTGAGGAGAGGGTTTCTGAACTTGCCTTCCTCTGTAATTATATTTGTGACTACTTTAATTGTCATCATAAAACCTTTATCCAGCAATTGATGGAAGCCGATGTAGAGATCCACAGCTAAGCACTGGGCCCAGGTTTTGGATAAAAGTCCAAGAGAGGCGGGATCAAAAGGGATCAAGCCCACGATGGTGATACAGAAGCAGCTGACCTGAGCTAATGGGAGTTCAGTGGCTCTTAGCTGATAGTGATGAATTGTGCATAGAACCAAACTAGGTCCTTTGAATGTAAGTGACAGTTGTGTGGCTTGGGAGGTCTTGTGTGGCCTGGAGCAGTGAGACCAGCATTTATTCCTAGTGTTTTAATTGGCATTTTAGAGCCAATTCTTTTTGGGGGGATACTTTGCTCAGCTTCAGTATAGGGGGAAGGCCTTGGTCCTGCCTCAAAGTGATGTGTCAAACTTTGTTGACTAACCATGGGAAACTTTACCCTCTCTGAGAGATGAATGGTAGAGTGTGGGGGAAGGTGGGGTGAACAGAAGGAGGGGAGAAGGTGGGAACTGGGATCGGCATGCAAATGAGAAAAGATCATTTTAAAAATGATAAATTTTAAAAAAGAAAAAAAACTGTATTGTCTTTAGAAAGTGTTAGACAATTGCCAACTTGGCACATCAATGTTGCTGCATATACAAATGTAAGATGTCCCTATGTATAGGAAAAGAAAAAGATTTAAAACAGCATCCCATGGAAATCTCATGTAAATTCTCAAACAACACAGGCTGTTGGTATGTAAAGTGGTTTCTCCCTTAAACTGACAGCAGGATCCCATTGCAGAGGACACTATCCATATAAATCATTGAACATGGAGAGGTTCTACTGGTGCCTATATAAAACATTTACCCCATGTTCTAGTGTCTTTAATACAGTAAGGTCCTCTGTAGGCTACATAAAGAGAAATCTAAGCACCAACCCAGTCACAGTACCCCTGTTCTGTCCTACCTGCAAAATAAGCTAGGGCAATGGTGGCACAAATGGTGGGAGTAACCAACCAATGTCTGATTTGACTGAAAGCCCACTCCACAACATGCAGCCCATACCTAAAGAACTGAACCAGAGATTAGATAACTGGGAGACCTCAAATTAAATCAAAAAATACTGGTCTTAAAGAAAATAAGAAAAAATGACTGCTAATAATATTTTACTATACTCATAGGTAAGTGGCTTATGCTGACATCATCAGAGAAGCTTTCTCTTGCAGGAAATGGGGAAAAATGAAGAGAACCATAGTCATACATTACACAGAAAAAGAGAGACCTTAGAGCCTACATCTCTAAATGAGATTTCTATCAAATCCTCCTCCCTCTAAGTCAAATAAGAAAAGCTCATATGAATTCACAGAGACTAAAGGAGCAAGCACAGGAACTATATGTATTTTCACTAGGTCCTCTGCTTGTATGTATACTATAACTTTCATGTTACTACTTTTGTAGGATCCTGAATGTGTGAATCTTTGACCCTTGTTCCTTCTCTTGGGATTCTTTTTTTTTCTATTTGTTTGACTTGTCCACCTTCAATGTGATGGGGTTTATTTTACCTTATTATATATTATTCTGCTAAAAATAGCCATTGTGTGAGAAAATGAAATATCTGACTTACTTATTTTAGGAACTAAGTTACAATGAATTACTATACTATATCCATTTAATATTGAGTAATATTATAGCCTTTATTATTTAATAAAAGTAATTCTGAAATTAAGGATAAAGATAAACCACAAAACTTTAATTTGTATAGTCTTATAATAGATAAGTAAATTTTAGAGAATTAGATAGATGCTATGGAACGAGTAATGGAAGGAACAAATTATCTCTTCCTTCTACACAACCTCAAAAGATGATAGTTTCTAAAACCAGTATTCAGACACTGGCCTCCCAGACATGAATAATCACACAGAAACTACATTAAAACAACATATTTTGCTTATTAGCTCAGGCATCTTATTGGCTAACTCTTGTATCTTAAAATAACCCATTTCTATTATTTTGTGTATCTCCATGAGGCTGTGGCTTACTGGGTAAGGTTCTGGCGACCTTCTTCTTTGGCACCTCCATGGAGTCTTTTTGACTCTGCTTATTCTCTAACTCTCTCTCCTCTCTCTCTCTCTCTCTCTCTCTCTCTCTCTCTCTCTCTCTCTCTCTCTCTCTCTCTCTCTCTCTCTCTCTCTCTGATTTCTGCTCTGATTTCCCTCCTGGCTTTACTCTGCTAAGCCATTGGGCAAAATAGCTTCTTTATTAACCAACGATAATAAAACATATTCACAGCATACAGAGGGTAATTCCACATCAAAAACCTTTTGTCTTCTAGAACGAATTATTAAGATATAGCACTGTTGATATAATAAAGATTATATGTATATATTAATATAAGTTGGATAAATTAAGTATCTTCATGCAAAGTACCTCAACGAATACCATTAACTTTTAAAATTTGGTAATATATAAAAAGAATAAGGAAATCACTTATCAGGCCTTAAATCACAGATATTTATCAGCTAGTTAATATTCAAATAAAATAGACCTTCAAAAACAGTAGCATTTAAGTCAATATTCTATTTCATTAGGTATTATTTAAAACAAAAATTTCAAATGTGAATATTGAATATTCTTCAATATACATTAGAGTTTTAAAACATTTTAGAATTTAAAGAAGCAAAGAACACAGAAGCTCCACTATGAGGAGTCTAGCCAGGGGTTTTTAGGAACTTGAGATGAATACAAATTAATTTGGACATTATCCAAGCATTTCACTGTAAGATGTGGTTAAGGACAACTTCAGAAATATACAGAAATATAAGAGAAAAGAATTTCTGTTTTTGTTTTATTGAGGAATACATTTTTCTAAAATCTGAGTTTTTATGTCTTTCAGTTCCAGAAAAAAATCAGAAAACATCATACTTTACCACAAATAATCATAATAAACACTGTCTAGTGCAACAACTTTTTCCCAGTGATGAGTAATATTTTTGTATGCAGGATCAAGGCCTAGGACACTTAATCATCAGTGTGTCAATTTTGAGGTAAGGGAACCTGTATGCGTTGAAGCTTTTTGAGAAGTAATTATACTATTGGGACTTTGAGTTCCTGCATCCTGCAGTGACACCATCTGACATGGGAAACCAGCAAATACCAACCACAAAGCAAGTAGATACTAAGTCATGAAGTCTAGAAATTGTAAAATTGTGAATTATATAAACATTTTTCTTTAGTAAGATATATTTTAAAGATATCTTATTATAGCAACAAAAAATACAGATGTGCTGCTTATATGATCTTGCACACAAACAATGTATTAGCATTTGCAGATTGCATTAGTCTTTACTAAAATCCACTAACCTAAAGTATAGAAAAATTATATATACTCATTTTTGGTAAACCATGTATGTTAGAATCACTTTGTCCAAAAACATAAATAAGAGTTCCTTTACTTATTTTTCCTAAATATATTTATGAAGAGTTTGGCAGACTTATTATGCTTCAAAAATGTTCTTTCATTTTGGCTAGACATTAATAATAATATTTTTTTTCAACTTAGGCCCTGGAATGAAGCAGAGTAGCGGTCGACTGGTGGTGGTCACACAGCACAAGGAAGATAGAAAAGGTTATTGTGATCATTTTCTCTGACTTGTAGGACAGTGCTATGGAAGAATGGCATGGCTCATTCTGACAAGTATAGAGTCCTGGAGTTACACAATCAGCAGCCCAAACAGTTGTGCATGGCGGCTCAGGCACTCTATTCTTTCAACTCAAGATGCTTCTAAAAATCCATTAAAAACAAAGCTTTGAAAATATCAGTCAAGTGTGAACAGCTATGAAATTTGTTAATCAAATGGAAATACCGTTTTAATTGATATTCTAATTTGATATTAAAATCCAATTTTAGATAATATCTATTCAGAATGCAAGATTATAAGCACAGATTCTCATAAACCTCACCATTGACACCAATGTCCCAGGTTTGTCACTGCTAAAGCGCTGCAAGGGCGAGTCTAACTACACTAGATGATGCATAGACGTTTCACTAGGTATCATGCATTCCTCAAATTTAAAGGCATTT
Source organism: Alexandromys fortis (assembly GCF_014885135.2). Classification (NCBI taxonomy): domain Eukaryota; kingdom Metazoa; phylum Chordata; class Mammalia; order Rodentia; family Cricetidae; genus Alexandromys; species Alexandromys fortis. Next base: position 20,027,000 of record NW_026067944.1, on the reverse strand, counting down.
TAGATACGATGAATTATTTAGACGGTGAGAATATTCAGAACTAAGAACCATTTCTAAAGCCCTTCATAACAGCCTTTAAATATCTGCACACGATGACAGCAGATGGTATTGCTAAATGCTTGTTCCATTACATTTAAAATTTCCCTTGGGAGAGCAATTGTTTCCTACAATAAAGCAATCACCCAAATTCAACATTAAAGAACCATAGAGGTCTCTTGGAAGGCAAAATCCTCCCAAATGTTAGAGATCACTTTTCATACTTTGTAAGAGTGTCAGGACATAGTGACACACTTGTCTTTTAAAATTGTAAACAGATGCATCTGTATTATTAGACTATGTTGCCAATATGGTATTTTCAAAGAAGATACAGTGAAAATTGTATTATTTTAAAATATATTTTTGAAGACATACCCAAAGGTATTTTCATGTCAATCTACTGCATATGTTCTTTTGCCTCCTTTCTAGAGAATTTGGCCCACCCAGTGGAGTCTATTGGGGCCAATAAAACCTTTGTCCCCTCCTGTGAAAAGTCCCTCTTAATACACATACTGATCTCAGGCAGGCACCATTACTCTTAGCCATTATCACGTTAGTCCAGAGACCTGACTCCTCTCTGGTCATTTCCAAGTCATCATTTTTCATTTCTGTTTAAACCTGGAGACTGATATTGCACACACAACTTGCTCTGATGTCTCTTGCTTCCTACTCCTCATTCTGGGAGAAGAAAACTGATGACTGCCAATTGGTTTCTGATTGAATTGTGTGTGTCATGGCAACACATATGGACACATATACACAAACATACACCACAAAATAAAAAATAAAAATGAATATATACTTTTTTGAGAAAGAGGCTTATTTATAATCATGTGTTACATGGGGAAAAACATTATACTCCTTGATTTGTAACATGCATCTCCAAAATCTTGAGTAACTTACAGAATATTTGGTATGCCCTACTGAAAGGGAACTAGAATTCTATTTAAGCTTTTCTATAATACCGGTAGATGAACTTCATTTAGTATCAGAAATGAACAACTTTATTGGATGCTTTATTCCCTCATACATTTGCATTCTTGGCATTCAAAATAAATCTGAAAACAACTTATTCCAGTATTAAGATACAGAGAAAAAGACTCCGAATTTCCCTTAATCATTAAATGAACTATAAAGAAACCTCAAAGTGGAAACCACAGAACGAAGAGCAAAGCAGGGCAGGAGCATTTTATTTACATCCTACATGAACTTACCAACTTGGGACTATATTGAATTTTGAGTTTATGGTGGTGTAAACAGAAAACACATTCAGCAGAATTTTTACTAAGAATTTTGAATTTTTTTCTTTTTTTTTTTCTGAGAAGGCAATGCTGGGTAACACAGCTAAGGCGGGAACCTGCTCAGTCGTTAGGTTAGTTTACAAATACCTACAGGGACCATTAACACTGATCATAACTGATTATTTGGAATTTTATGATGTGACTAGGGAAGTTGTTTTCATTGTTGGGGGAGTCTGTACATGATGATGAAATCCTGTACTGCACAAATATCTAAATATCAGTTTTATGTAAATATTGGGAAATATAAATTCTCTTACTAGCTATCAAGTCTCAACAATTATAAGTTGATTCTTTAAAATAATTATTCGATGTCTCTCTTTGAATTTTCTTATTGAAAATTTTTAAGAGAAATATTCATCAACTAACAATTATTTTGTAAAGTTGGGTTCTACCTTAGTTATGTATTTAAATGTGCATTTTATAATCTTTTCTAAGGTGCTTTGTGTTGAAAGACAAATCTTTTCAAAAATGTCTCTTTTCTGTTACTTCAATAATAAATGAAAAAATACAAGGTTGGTTCACATAACTAGGAGTAATTTTATTATAGTGAAGAAAATGGAAGAGATAAAGCATTTAAGGTCAAACAATAAAATCCCAGCTTGCTCATTTAGACTCATCTCTAATCATTCCTTGATGTCTATTAAATACTTGAAAGAGAAGCTGTGATACATGCAAGCATCATGCGGACTCTGATCTTAGCAGCATTTATATATGTTGACTATAGGGACCACTGTCTACACATGATGGTTTTGAACACAGCTGATTAGGAAGATTCTAATCTATAAAGTATCTGAAACACTTCTCTCTTTTTTTTGTATCAAACTTTACAATAGTTTTTAAACTTTACTCTTTATATGCCGGGAGAGTCTTATCCTGAGATTTGTTAGACACAGAATTATTGTTAGATTGTGATGACTGTCTAACAGCTTGGTAGCATCATGAAACACAAGGCAGACGAGGAAATAACAGAAGATAATTCATAAGACACTGTTATGTGGCAGATTCCTCTTAGATAAAAATTTCCATCATGGATAGCATGTAGAATCATACTGTCCTTTAAACTCAGGAAGAAAAAAAAAACTCAAAGATTTCAGGAAGGGCCTGAATCTGAATAGATTATCAAGGCCCCTGTATCACCAAGCATATATAAACTGTAAAGACTGCTGCAAGATACTCTCAGACAATCTGAGCTGCCTAAAAGGGCTCAAAATACCTGAGCTATCTGAAGGAAGCAGAAACTAGCCAAGCTACCTGGAAAGGCTCAGCCCATGTGAGCTGCTTGAAAGAGACAATCTCAAACCTTTTGAGCAGCCTTCAGGTTGTCCAGAATGCTCTAGTTTACTAACTTACATGAGCTGTCATGTTGGCTGGTTTTACTCTTTGCTCCTTTGGGGAACACACCACCTACCTCCCAAATTATGACACAGAGTCTTATTACTTATGAATGACTGACCTTAGCTTGGCTTGTTTCTAACTATCTTATCTTAAATTATTCTATCTTTTGCCTCTGGGCTTTTATCTTTTTCTTTTTCTGTATACCTTTTTTTTTACTTCTTACTCCATGGCTGGCTGTGTAGTTGGGTGATTGGCCCTGATGTCCTTTTCTCTTTGCTCTATCTTGTTCTTTCTCTTCCTCTCCCAGATTTCTCCTATTTATTCTCTCTGCCTACCAGCCCGGCCTATTCTTTCTTGTGTCTGTGAGTAGGTATTTGCTCATATATCATCAGGAATATTGTTATACAACAGGCAGGATGAACAAAGTGTTACTCAAATATAGGATCTGGATTTTAGTATGTTCTACATTTATTTTACTCAAGGAAGAAAAGGTATTTTGCTGTCAACATATTGTATAGAAAGTAATTGACAATGTAGCAGTTATACAGGTGAAAAGGAAGTAATCAGTCAAATTGTAGTCTTCTTGAGCTTTGTGAATCCATTAGTTGTGCAGCAAACTGAAGTATAGAAAGTTTTACGTAGGCACTGCATCACCAGCTAAGTAATACAAGAAATCTAGCTTTATATTTTGCACAATATATAGAGACTTCTTTTAGTCTAAATAGGAGACAAAAGAATATTAATCTTTCTTCTGTATATACTTCAGTATTAATTCCATAAGTTTATAGGATAAAAAGAGCAGAGATACTAAAGTATTGGATTTTATTCTTTACTACAAATGGATTCTTAAAATCATGGGAAAAGAAGCACAAATTATATGCAATGTGTTAATACAGCTTTTTGCTACTCTAGTCATAGATCACATTTTGTAAAACACAGACTTCTAAAAGAGTATAATTCACAAATAAAATCTGATTTTAAATTCTGCTTCTCAATCATTATGGCTATTAATCTTCAAGGCTACTTATCACCTCAGGCACATTATTTAGCATTTTTGGACTATAATTTCTCTTTCTACATGATTCATTGAAGTACTTAATATTTAACTCTGAGACTTAATATGAAGTTTTAAGGTTTTTAGTCTAATGTTTGACACATAGTAAAACATACATTATACACATTAATAAAAAGGTATTAAATATAATTAAATAATATTAGTGTGTTATATATTTACTGGAAATATAATAGTTATACATTATAGATTACTATACATATAAATTATAATAATTTAAATAAGGATAACATGTAACACTGATTATATTTATTAAAATGGAAATATAAGCACTATTTTGTTTGAACTTTTCCTGTCAAGTTAATTTCATAGTTTATATTCATGATCTAGGAGATTTATTACTTTTCAGAAGACAAGATTCTCTGTATGTTCCAAGATATGATTACAATCTTTTTCTAGTTTTTAAATGGGGACACTAAGGTTTTAACAGTTTTAAATTAGACCTGAAGACCTATGTGAAGTATTATCTGATGTAAAGTAACTAGGACTGACAGAAAATAAAAATCAATTATAATTGACTAGAAGATGATATTAATAAAAGACATTTTGTTGCTTTTTTTGAGGCCTTGGGTATTCTGTATCTCCTTTTAGTCTCTTACTCATTCTAATTTTGTATAAAAATTAGCATGAGTCTATATAAGGTTTTAGCTTCTTTGTCAAAAATTACATTTTCATAGGTGTGTGGATTAATATCAGGATCTTCAGTTTGATTCCCTTGATCCATCTGTCTGTTTGTATGTCTATACCAAGCTGTTTTCATTATTGCAGCTGTATAATAGAGCTCGATGTCAGGGATGGTGATGCCTCCGGAAGTTCCTTTATTGTACAGGACTGTTTTGGTTATTCTGGGTTTTTGCTTTTTTTCCATATGAAGTTGAGTATTGTTCTTTTGAGGTCTGTGAAGAATTGTGATGGCAATTGAATTGAATCTGTAGATTGTTTTTAGTAGGATTTCCATTTTTACTATGTTGCTTCTATCTATTCAAGAGCATGGGAGATCTTTCAATTTTCTGTTATCTTCCTCAATTTCTTTCTTCAAATACTTAACACACTTGTCATACAGGTCTTCACTTCTTTAGTTTGTGTTATCCCCAATTTGTGGTTACTATAAATGATGAAGTTTCACTTGTTTCTTTCTTAGCCACTGTATCATTTGTATATAGGAGGGCTACTAATTTTGGGGTTTGATCTTATATCTCACCATGTTTTTGAAGGTATATATTAGTTGTAAAACTTCTCTCATGGAATTTTTGGGGTCACTTATGTATACTATTATATCATCTACAAATACTAAAGTTTGAATTCTTCCTTTCCAAATTGTATCTCTTTGATCTCCTTTTGTTGTCTTATTGCTCTAGCTGGAACTCCAAGTACTATATTAAAAAAGAAAGCTTCTTCAATAAATTCTGCTGACATAACTCTATGTCAACATGTAGAGGAATGCAAATAGATTCATACCTATCTCCATGTACAACATTTAAGTGCGAATGGATCAAAGACTTTAATATAAATCTAGACACACTGAACCACACTGAAGAAAGTGGGAAGCAGGCTTGAATGCAGGGGCACAGAAGACCACTTACTAATACAACAACAGTAGCACAGACACTGAGAAACAGTTAATAAATGGAACATCCTAAAACTTTGAAGCTTCTGAAAGGCAAAGGACACAGTCACTAAGACAAAATGGAAGCCTATAGAATGAGAAAAGGTCTTTACTAACCCCTCATCAGACAGAGGATTGATCTTCAAAATTTATAAAGAACTCAAGAAACTAAACATCAAAATACCAAACAATTCAATCAAAAATGGGGTACAGATATAAGCAGAGAATTCTCAACAGAAGAATTGTAAATGACCGAAAGACACTTAAGGAATTGTTCAACATCTTTACGCATCAGGGAAATGCAAATCAAAATGACTTTGAGATATGCTCTTACACTAGTCAGAATGGCTTTGATCAAAGACATCAATGATAGCTTATACTGGAGAGGAGGTACAGTAAGGGTAACACTCCTCTATTGCTGGTGGGGGTGTAAAATTTTACAGCCACTTTGAAAATTAGTGTGGCAGTTTCTCAGAAAACTGAGAATCAATCTATCTTAAGACCCAGGAATACTGCTCCTGAGCATACACCCAAAGGATGCACAATCATACCACAAGGACAATTGCTCAATTGTGTTCATAACAACATTACTTGTAATAGCAAGAACTTGGAAACAATCTAGGTGCCCCAAAACTGGAGAGTGGTTAAACAAAATGTGCTACATTTACACAATGGAGTACTACGTAGCAGTAAAAACAATGACATCATAAAATTTGCATTCAAATGGATGTAACTGGAAAAAAAATTATCCTGAGTGAAGTAACCTAGACCCTAATAGAAAAACATAGTATGTACTCACTCATAAGTGGATATTAGATATAAAGCAAGGGATAACCATTCTTTAATTCATGATGCCAGGGAAGCTAAGTAATAAGGAGAATTCTAAGAAAGACATACATGTATTCTCCCCTAGAAATGGGAAACAGACAAGATCTCCTGAGAAAATTGGAAGTGAGCCGGGGGAGGGAGGTTGGAAGGGGAAAGGGAGGGAGAAGGGACAGGAGGAGGAGAACATGAAGGAATAGGATCCTCAAGAAGGGGTAAGTACAGAGAGGGAGAGAAAGGAAAGAGATATCTTGATTGAGGGAGCCATTAAAGGGCTAGTAAGAAACATGGTGATAGTGAAATTCCCAGGAATCTACAAAAATGACCCCAGCTAAGACTCTAAACAACAGTGGAGAGGATGCTTAAACTGGCCTTCCCTTTTAATTAAATTGATGATTACCTTAATTTTCATCATAGAACCTTCATCCAGCAACTGATAGAAGCAGATGCAGAAATTCACAGCTAAGCACTGGGCCCAGCTTCCGGGGCTAGTTTAGGAGAGGTAAAAGTGATGTTATGCGTAGAGGGATCAAGACCATGATGGTGATACCCACAGAAATGGCTGACCTGAACTAATGAGAGCTCACTGACTCTGGACTCATAGTAGGGGGACTTGCATGGGACCAAGCTAGGCCCAGTGAATGTGGGTGACAGGTAAGAGGCTTGGGAGTTCTGTGGGACTGCTGGAAGTGGGATAAGGATTTATCCCTAGGGCTTGATTTGTCATCCTGGAACATTCTCTTTGGACGGATATGAAGCTCATCCTAGATATGAGAGGGAGGGTCTTGGTCATGTCCTGAAGTGATGTGTCAAGTTTTGTTGTCCCCCAGATGGATGGCTTTGCCCTTTCTGAGGAGTGGATGGGGGATGGGGTGGGAGTAATGATGGCTGTGTGGAATGAGAAAAGTTTGTATCAAAAAATAAATAAAACTCATCAACTCCAAAAAATGAAATAATGGAATATTGTATATTCCCTCAAGTTATTATCATATTGTTACAAATTAGAGGAATATGTTTCACATATATAATACAAGTAAGTGGCCTATAACATAGAGAAGACAGAAAATCTACAAGGAGAAATGATAAAGAAGTTATAATGAAAAGTAAAAGCCATGAGAACAGACTGATTTTCAGTAGGTGGAAATTTAGAAGCACGGTATTCTGGAAAATAGTGAGGCCTGTTAAAGGATTCAACTTAGTGTGAGGGAATCGTTCAAAATAAGACAAGGTAATTCAACTGAATCCCAGCTCCAAGGATGTGGCTTTTGTCTATCTATATTTGGGGTTGCTTGCAAAGTTTAATTTATATCTCCCATTTATATCAGATTACCAAAGTGCAGGCAAATCATGCTTTACATACTATTATTAATGAATGAATTGTTGAACTGTTTTAATTTGTATTTTAATCAATGAACAGTGGGAAGGCATGAGATGCCATTTAAAACCAAAGAGAACTACTGACAGCATTCCTTCACTGATGAACAATGATGAGAAACTGTAAACCAAATGAAACAAGTTTGAAATTAGAAGAGGATAAAGGAAACTCAAACTTTTCTATGGCTGGGTGAAGAAGTGAGCACTGAAGCCTGCAAATAAGCTCAGTTATCCTCCCTCAAGTGTGCTTACTCTCCTGAAAGAGGATTAAAGATGCTGAAAGGAAAGGGAGATGCAGACCAGTTTTGTGTCAACTTGATGCAAGTTAGAGTCATCTGAAAAGAGAGAATTTCAATTGAGAAAATATATCCAAAAGATCCAGCTGTAGAGCATCTTCTTAATTAGTAACTGAGTGGGGAGGGACCAGTCACTCTGTGTTCTTCAGTGTGTAAGGAACCATTTTCTAGTCCTGGATTCTAAAAGCAGAATGAGCAAGCAATGGGGAGCAAGTCAGTAAGCGGCACTCCTTCATGGCTTCTGCGTCAGCTCTTGCCTTCAGGTTCTGCCCTGTTTAGTACTTGTCCTGACTTCCTTCACTGATGAACAATGATGAGAAACTGTAAACCAAATGAATCTTATCCTCCTCAACTTGCTTTTGTTTTACCACAGCAATAGTATCCATTACTAAGACAGGAAGAAGGAGGAGGAGGATGGGGAGGAGGAAAAGAAAGATAAGGAAGAGGAGGAAACCAGGAGGAGACAAAGGATGACAAAAAGGATAAATAGGAAAAAGATGAGGAGACAGCACGGCTTTAGGGTTAGTAACAACAGAGTTTATTACTCATATAATCTAGAAGTGCTTGTACTTTGTCAAGATTTGTCACTTGTATTTTAATAAAGCACTGATTGGCCAGTAGCCAGGCAGGAAGTATAGGTAGAGCAACCAGGCAGGAAGTAGAGGTAGGGTGAAAAGAATAGGAGAATTCTGGAAAGAGGAAAACTCTGTCTGTCATTATCACCTAGACCCAGAGGAAGCAAGATGGGAATTCCTCACTGATAAAGGTACCAAGCCACATGGGTAAAGGGACAAGAATAATGGGCAAATTTAAGATGTAAGAATTAGTTAATAAGAAGCTTGAGATAATAGGCCAACCAATTCATAATTAATGTAGACCTCTGTGTGTTTATTTGAGACTGAGTGGCTGTGGGACTGGGCAGGACAGAAACTTCTGTCTACACAGGTAGAATGAGAGTCAGGATCCATATTGATTTGCCAAATCCCAATTTCTGCAGTAAAGTGATATTGAACACTTTGTAGGCTAAATTGTTCAAATGGAATCAGAAACCTCGACATTTGAATCTTTAAAAACACATAATACAGTGAACTAAATTCTGTCCTAAAATGAAATATTCATTTTACAGTAAAATGGAACTGTCTTTGAATCCATAGGGAGATAGTGTCTCCTTTTTTTTTTTTTTTTTTTGTGGCTGTGAGCATCACAAGTGTCCTAGTAGGGAGACAAAATAATTAGCTTATGATAGACACAGAAACATAAGACAGCTTAAAGAAAGAAAGAAAGAAATTAAAAAAAAGAATTCTGAAAGTGAAAAAAAGCAGAAAAAGAAAAAGAAACATAAGACAGCAGTAACAGAGATTCCACAGCAGGATAGAATTAGAGATGGTAGTAAAAACCACATTCAAAGAATCTGTGCGTTCATGGGTGTCTGTATATTATTTAGTCAACAAATCAAAAATTTCATCAGAACAGGAGATCATTTCTTGTTATATTTCCCAACAAGAATAGAAATTACTCTTACTTTATTTTGCATTTATGACAAAGTTCATCATAAACTAGAAGAGAATTGTTGGATTTTTAAAACAGTGAATGTCAGATTAAATATTTCTGGATTTTTCTCACAAATGGGAGTTAAATTTACAAAACCAGTGGGCTAAATTCTTAAAGGGAGTTCCTAATATTTAAATAAGATCTAATTCATTTACATACAAAATTTATCACTATGGGCTAAAGACAAATTCAATAAAATAGAACACAAATAATTATTGTTACTAAATCAGATATTATAGAAAAAGAGGGACTGTTTTCATTTGTGGTAAGGGTGATATTGAGATAGGGTCTTACCATGCAGTCCAAGTTTGTTCGGAAGTCAACATCCTTCTGCCTCAGCCTCCCAAGTCCTAAAGTTACAGTCTTATGTCATCATGAATGGCTGACTCTGATATTTTCCATTTATTAATAGTTTGTGAGAGTAGAGGTCTTATGAATGAATTTTGTGCCCAATAAAAGTTCCTAATTAGGCACTAAATGATCTCCTTGAGCTTATTTTATGAGAAATAGAGATATACCCAGCCTTGTCCTTTTTTAAGAAAAAGAAAAAAAATTCTATACTTTTATTAGGTGCTGTACAGTGAATAATTAACCTTAATCCAAATAATATTATATCTTGCTCTCAGTTCCTGGGAAGTGATCTCAGGCCGTGTAGAGTCATGCTGCCAAGAGGTTATGAGCTAGCCAGAGAGTAGCGATGCCCATTTTGGAATGAAGATAGCTCTGAGCCACATTCACAGAACAGTTTGGTGCTGATCTATGATCTCTTATACATCTGCAAGTTCTGGAGGACAAAGTAAATGAGGTGACTGGGCAACCAACTACTGTTTACTTCAGTTAAGTCCCAACAAGGGGAGTGAGTTACACACAAAGGTAATTTACTTTATGCAGTTATGATGGGTAAGATCAAAGTACTGTCAAGTTCATTGTCTCATCAGAACCCATCCCATCTTCTATCACCTAAGCTGGTGCTTGTTATGGTGTACTGAGAGTTGTAGAGAAGAGAAAGACACAAGTTAATTTGTCTGAACCTTCTTTTGTAAAGACTGATTGGTCTGTTCATGAGGAAAGAACCCCCATTACTTAATTAATTTTCAGAAAAACTCACCACCGTGAACAGTAAATATCAACCTGAATTAGTGGGAGCCCACATTCAAACCATCCCCTATATTATAGAGCCCACTAAAAATTCTGCACACTGATATTTAAAGGCACTTATTTGACTGGAGACACTCTGTATCTGGACACATCCCAGTTACTATGTAATTAAAATGACATTAAATTTAAGTTAAAACCATCATACATTTCTACTCTAAATGATTTTATTCTTATACATTTCTCAGGATTTGTCATAAACTTAGGTAATTTCACATTATGAAGTCTCTGATCTTTAGAGTTTTATGTTTCCCATTTAGTATTGATAAACTTTGTGAGGTTCTAAAGAATTTCAAACATGGAAATACAGCCCCTTGTTGGCTAACAAATAATTGGAGAACTCTTTCTAAAGTGAGAAAGTCATACCTACCCCAGTGATTTAATAATTTCATTTTAAGAATATTATTAGCTACAATAAATATAGACAAGCAAGTAGAATATAGATGCCTACAATAATGACATGAAAGACATTTAGATTCTGATATTATTAGTAAATGCTTATGGTGCGCCTACTGTGTAAAAACCGCACGGAGAATTGTTGCACCTACTTTCTGACCATGTAGTGTTGGCTAGCCACAACAATTTTAGGATCAGAGTTTCAGATTGACTTGGGCGGGCCATGTACATCAAAGTCCTCTAGGTAGCCTGCATGAGAAAATATGTTCTCATTACTTCCCCTTAGCACTGTAACCTGGTGACAGGTCTTCTTTTAGTCCTGGGCCAGGGGAAGCAAGCGAGAGACTCCTGTCATCTTCTAAATTCACAGCATGATGCCGTAACATTTCTTTAAGCCTTCCTCTTTTATTTTTGTCTCTTACTGCCAGTCTGACTGTCAAAGGCACAGCGGGAGATGAAAATGAAAAGAACCATCAAAGAAACCTGTGTGCAGAATCTCCCTACAGGAGCCTTCTGCAAGAGGGGCACAAAACATGAAAATGGCTCCTTTGACATTTGCCCTCCAGCAAAACATTAGTAAAAGAGAAAAACAAATGTAAGCCTGCCCACCTCTCAAATGTGCCCCCTGACATCACGAAACAGGAAGGTTTCACTTTTGTTACAGTTGAAAAAGGTGATTGCTACAACATATTTTGCTGTAAGAGGTTTTAACAGTGAAAGATTAAAAGCCTTTAAAATATTCGGATACATAAAATTAGTGTATGTTAATATAAATTTCAAGGACTTATAGTTATGCAAATTTCAGAGATACATCCAAAAATTTTTTGGAGAAAGTATATAAATTTTGAGATAAAGTATATCATTTACAGATAGATTACCTGGATTTAAATTATATAATGTACATAATGCAAAAAGTCAGCATCTTAACACTTATTCTATCACAATTTTTTAAATACTTAAATTTTAATACTTAATGTATTCTTTTTAAAATTGTCTTCAAGTACATACAGTCTTTAGAAAGAATTATATAATACCATGTTAACCATGAAACCATTCAGTATGCCTTGCATTTTCTGTAAACTTGGTATTTCAAAATAGTTTCAGATACCTGAAACCTTTGCAAATTTAGTTGAGACAGTTTACTTCTATAATTCACCCAGCTCCCCACAGTGCTAACATGCACAAGACAAGGGACCTGTCTCATAAATAAGTAAACAAATAAATAAATAACATGACATCAGCAAGGTGAGCGTGTTCCTGTTTTTAGAACGTCACCAGTTTGTGAATTGTTCTTCTACAATAAGGCATATTTAACTCCATTGTCTAGCCACTGCTGCTCATGGGCTTACAAAATCGCTTACTACTCCCATGCAATTCTTACATATTCTTAAAATTTCTCTGTCATGTAATTGCTGCATAACTAATCACTCATAAAAATAAGACTATTTTTTTCCTACCAAAAAGCCAGAGCCCATATTCCCAGAAAGAAGTGGTAATAATATTTTGACTAGGGAGCCTTTGAACTAGCGAATCAGATCCATTCATTAATCAATAAGCTTTAACAGAATGACAGCTCTGAGTTTTCCTTGAGTAGGGTGGGGGAGTATAGAAACTAAAAGATCTAGCTTATTTTCTCATAAAGGCTAGATTTAAAAAGGAGGAAAATGAAGTAATCATAAAATTATTATACAGTATATGAGAAACTGGGTAGAGATCCAAATTTAGATGTAAAAAAAAAGATATTCACAAGAAGAACTGAATGCATTTAAATCTATTTCTTTACCTTTACCTGTGTTACCTATAGTAGACCCTATCAAAAAGTGATGTAAACATATGCCCTCAAGTGGAAGACGAAACACTCAAAATAGATAGTTTAGATGGCATTTTATTTTATTTTCAGGAAATGGAAGAGTGGGGTTAGTAAGCAAAGGCAGAGTCAGGCAAAAGAAGCAGATGTTCTATTTTGGCTACAAAAATGATCATGGCTTATTTTGCCAGTGTCTTTCGTTTTACTGAAATGTGGATAAGATGTTAAGAGAAAATTATTCTCCCATATTGATTGTAAACAGGAACATGATCAGATACACAGTTCTGAGTTTATTGGATTTTTTTTTCCATTAAAAGAACAGCTGATAATACATATTGTGACTGTTTCCTGCTTTAAGTTTCTTTGAAAAAGACATACCGTTAGTACTATTAACCAAACTCAGAAAGAATTAGAAAGACACCACCGGGAAATGCTTGGATAATTATTATGGCTTAGATGTGCAACATCCTCTATTGTCTCCCATGCTTGAAAAATTGGCCCCAGCCTTTGGTACTGTTTGGGGGAGACTGTGGAATGTTCAAGAGTTGGGGCCTAGCTGTTGAATGTGGGTTTCTGTGGGAGAGGGCTGGGTCTAGATGTTTATTTTTCTGCCTGCCTTGTTTTATCTCTTCTGTTTGCCTCCTGCTTTGTGGAAATTGGTTAAAGCTGCTGATGCAAGCTCCAGTTGACACTGAGCCACTCAATACCGCGTTTCTCCAACAGGATAGCTGTGCAGATCAAGCATCAGCCCAAATGTCTCCTTCCTTAAACTGTTTTCTCCCAGGCCTTTGGTGACAGTGATGGAACAAAACAAAAATTAATACAGCAATAAAGAAAAAGACAGCAATTACATTAGGAATTTAGAAAGGCAGGAAGCTGTAATACTTGCAGAATTGACTATAGAAAAGGAGGGCAAACACGAGAGAAAGCTTTTTATCTACTAACTACTTGATAAGATAGCTACTAAAAATAGTTTCCTAAGGAGGTCGTACAAGAGGCAAAGACCAGGGTGGGTAGGGAAATTGAACTGTTTTGGAGAGCTTGAGATTGAGAGGCCTCAGTTTCAGTATGGCCAATGGGATGACAAGTACTAGAAATGACAAGGATAAGAAAGACTACTAGGGAACACACCATCTAATAGATGGTGCTGGAAATCATAAAATGCTCTGGTGGGACAGATGTGTAAAAAAAAATTATTGAAACCCTCAGGAAACACATTTATGTGAGGTGCAAAGGCAAGGAAACAATCCCAGAAACTGGAATGGAGTTTTGAATATTGCAAAATACACTAAAAAAGCAAAAAGAGTTAAAAGTTTTAGGTTTCCACAACCCCCCAAAACATCAAAACAATAGTTAGGGAACAAGCCAAATATTCAGTTTCAGGCATAAAGATTTATAGGTTTGCTCTTGTTAATTATTGGCTAATTTTCTAATGTATTGGAATAAGTTAAATTAGAACTACCTATAAAGCACATTATTTACAGTATAAAAGGAGTCTAAGAACTATTTTTTTTTAAAAAAAGAGAATTTCTAAAATATATTGTTTAGCTCTAAAACATACAGAATGGGAAAAGATTTTCCATATTGGACAGAGGGCTGATCTCAAAAATGTAAAAGGAACTCAAGAAATTAGTCATCAAAAGAACAAAGAATCCAATAAAAATGGGGTACAGACCTAAACAGAGAACTCTCAACAGATGAATCTAAAATGACTTAAAGATATTTAAGGAAATGCTCAACATCCTTAGTCATTAGAGAAATGTAGATTAAAACAACTCTGAGATTCCATCTTGTACCTGTAAGAATGGCCAAAATCAAAAACACTGATGACAACTTATGCTAGAGAGGGTTGTGGGGTAAAGGGGAAACTCATCCATCGCTGGTGGGAGTGAAAACTGGCACAGCCCCTTTCGATATCAGTATGGCAATTTCTCAGAAAATTAGGAAACAATCTTCCTCAAAACTCAACACTATACCACTTTTGGGTATATATCCAAAGGAAGCTCATTCCTACCACAAGGACATGTGCTCAACTATGCTCATAGCAGCATTGTTTGTCATAGCCAGAATCTTGAAACAACCTAAATGCCCCTCAAACGAAGAATGGATAAGAAAAATGTGGTACATTTACACAATGGAGCACTACACAGCAGAAAAAAAAAGTAACACCTTGAAATATGCAAGTAAATGGATGGATCAAGAAAACATCAAATTGAGTGAGATAACCCAGACACAGAAAGACAAATATCATATGTACTCACTCGTAAGTGGCTTTTAGATATAAAGCAGAAATAAAATAAAATAAAATAAAACAGCCTACAAAATCACAATCCCAGAGAACCTAAACACCAAGAGGACCCTATGAGAGAAATATATCAATCGAATCTACACTGGAACTAGAAAAAACTCACTATCTCCTGTATAAATTGGGAGCATTGGGATCATGGGAGAGTGCAGAAAGGGAGGAGAAAGGAAGGGAGGGAAGTAGAGAAAAATAAATAGATTAATAAAAACAATTAAAAAAAACACTGTTGGCATGTGATCACATTTATATGCCATATTTTACTATTCTTTTATTAAGCCATAGTTTGCACCCAAATTAGTCCCTCAAGGGAAAAAAAAACGAATTACTTTGTAGCATATATTTAAGCAAAAAGTGAATTTTTAAATAAATAAGATTTAAAATGAATACTTAAACAGCAAAGCCCTAGCACAGATTAGAAATGTCAGATTCAAATGAAACTTCATTTTTAATCTCCTCTTGTGAAAATAAGAACAAGTGTAATGTACACATGAGATTGGAATTTAACACTGTGAATTAAAATACTTTGTTGTCAGTAACTAAAGTTAATTATCTTACTTGGATTTAGTGTTAGGAAAATCATAGATATAGAATATAGATTGAAATAGATAAGAAGAGTTAAATACAAGAAAAGCTGGCAGCAAATTTTTTAAAAATCCATTTGGGTATGGAAAGTATTTCTTCCTAAAACCAAACAAAAACCCAAATCAATCAAACAAAACATATTTGGATCAAGGAGAAAACCTAACCCGAACAACCAGATGATCCAAAAAATATTATGAATTAAAAAAGTGTTAGAATTTTTAAGAAAATGAATATTCAGTAAGAAAATGTAAAATTATTTTGCATTTATTAATGAGTGTTATACTTTAGTTAAGACACAGAGTGGAAGAGAGCTTTGTGATTCAAGGCATTGTTTCATTTTATTTATTGTATATGATTAATGATCTTCAATATGAAATAAAATCTGAGAAAAATTAGTAGCTATATTAAGGGACTGGAGAGATGCCTTCACAGTTAAGAGCACCTGCTCTTCTTTAGTGGACCCACTATCCACATGGCACTGTACAATCTTCTGCACCTCCAGTTTGCAGATCTGCTGCCCTCTTATTGCCTCTGCAATAAGTAGTGCGTGTGGTATACTTGGACATGTGCAGGCAAAACACTCACATGAAATGAAGAAAGTACATATATAAATATGTGCAAAATAAAATAACAACCATAGGTAGATTTGATGAAAAGAAGCCTATTCAATAAAGAATGAAGAGCCACATAATAGGGAAACTGAAAAAAAAAAATCTAACCCCCCAAAAGCAGTAACAAATGAAAATGAAAGCACAAATTATACCAGCAGTATTTAAAAGACTAGTAATTCAGTTTTAAAATGAGCAGAAGAAAGTGCTTTGTTATATCTTATGATAACTTATTGTCACTTTGGCCGAATGTCTGTAATAAAGAACTTATAAAAAGGGAACATAATTTGAGGTCATGATTATAGAAGTTCAGTCCAACGTTCCTTGGCCTTGTGACCTTGAATCTATGGTGTAACAGTAGATCATTTTGGGGAACATGTTGCTTGTTAGATGGTCACCTCATGGTAGCTAAGATGCAAGCAGAGAAGGCTATGCAGAGGTCACTAGGACATGCTCTCAATCATGTAACTCCCTTTTATCAGTATTCACTTCCTATAAGATCCATGACCTTCAAAAGGCACCAGCTAGACTCTAAGCTTTTAACATGTGGTACACTGGCATTCAGACCATAGCAACTGTACTGTAGACTAAGAGAAAAATGAAACCTATGTGAAACCGACCCATGGAAGGGGAAGAAGCACTTCACTAAGAATGAAGAAGAAATAAAATATACAAAATGGCTAGCTAAAACAACTTTTTAAAGATATAAAACAGAAGAAATGTCAGAAAATATACCCATGCTTCAAAGAAAATTAAGCACTCTAAAGAGGCATAAAGAGATGAGTTCAAGGTTAAATTATTTATCGACAATTACTTAATTATATATTATATGATCAATACTGAATAATATTTAAAATATTGTAATGTCAAAATATTTGATAGATTCATAAAAAATTGAGATAAAGTTAGATAAAATGTTCATCTCTTACAATACTTTATGTCTAAAATTTAGATCTCAGTATGTACACATTGTTTGCACATTAGATCCATCTTTAAACTGCAAATAAGTAAAATTTAAATGTATAATTTTTATATAATAATAGGAAATATACATATAAGAAATTTCATGGAGAAGAATATACTAAAATTCATTGTTTGTCAGAGACATATGAGGAAAAAAACATGAGATCACCTATATACACTGTGTTGGTTTCGATGAGAATGTCCCCATAGGTTCATACATTTGAATACTTGGTCCCCAATTGGTAGAATTGTTTGGGAATGACTAGGAGATGTGGTCTTGTTAGACTAAATGTGTCACTGGGGAGTGGGCTTTGACATTCAATAGCCCACACCATTCCCATTCAGCTCTTATTCTGCCTCCTACTTGCAGATAAGATGCAAATTCTCAGCTACTGCTCCATCACCATGCCTGCCTGCTCGCTGCCATGCTTCCTACCATGATCATCATGAACTCTAATCCCATGGAACTGTGAGCCTACAAACGAAATGCTTCTTTTATAACTTGCCATTTCCATGACACTTTATCACAGCAATAGAGAGGTTGCTAAGATTCCCACATAGCTGACAAAAATGGAAATTATATTAATAATTATTGCTAGTGTGGATGGTGTGAATATAAGACAAAGATAATATGGGATCAATTAAAATACTGACATCTTTGATTCAGTAACATTTATATTATAAACCTTTTTCATACCTTTTGGTAAATTTCTAGTGTTCAAATAATTACTTGGCCATCTGGTATGTACAAAGTCTTAGTGTATAAGTAATTGTTCTTCATATTCACAGAAAGAGTTAAATTAAATTCCAATCAAAAGATTGGAGAATAGACAGCATTTTGCAGACTACTCCCCATCCTCCGGCTCTTCCACTACTTCCCCTCCAGTGTATTCCCAGGGCTTTGTGATAAGAAGTTGATGTAGATGCTTGCAGCTGAACACTCCCATTATCTTAATCTTAGCAATTTGAACAGCTTTGCATGTCTGTATCAACGCCATCCTTTGTAATAAGAAGCTTCTCTGTGGAAGATGTGGAGTAGCCAGCTCTGACATGGCTGTTAAAAACTCACAGCAGCTATGGCTACCTACTCATCTTTATACAAGATAACTCCAACTAAAAATCCCAACACTGGGAGGGGAGGTCCCTAAGGTCCTACCCTGACCTCAGGAGTTGCCTGCAGTTGATTCCTGCTTATGGGAGGGGATTCACTTTTTGGAGAGTGACTTTGGAAGGCTGCCTATGTCTCATGCTTGTACACAATGGGCAGCACCAATTGGACACAGTGGGCCACAAGACCAAGTGAGTGCAGGTGGTTGGAAGGCAGAAGTTTTGAAAGGGCCAAAAGGGAGTTGAATGAAAGAAAATGAAGGTACGATAAGATAATTTGCATCCACATATGCCATTTTTCAAAGAATAAATTTTTAAGATAAAAATGTATAAAGTCAATGTTAATTAATTATAAATTGGAAATTGGAATGAAAAACCTCCTCCTTCCATGAAATCATAACAGTAGATCTGTACCAAATTTCGGCCTGGATTTTCAAGTTGACTGTCAGATCTTTTCTGGTTTAATTTCCTCATGGGGTTCTTGTTTCAGTAGAAATTTCAAGTCCGGTTGTACTCTCTTGCTTGGAGTCCAAGGCTTTGCTTGTGTAACACTTCACCAATAACAGTGTTGGCTGCCACACAAGCCCATTTCATTCCTTCCACTTAGAGATCCGCAGCTAACCTTTAATTCCAAGGAACTTCCAGAATGCACAAAAACTTGTACTTTTATATTTAGTCTGCATCTGGTTGGACTTTATCCAGACGTTTCTTGGGAGTGTTTATGCATCTATATCAACAATATGAATTCTTTTTCATTTAGTCTCTCCAGAAAAAAAAAATGCAAGAATCAGCACATTGGCATTCCCTCAGCAACTTTCTAGCAACATACAGTATCATGTTTAGCTAAGTTATTCTAAATCAGGATTTTCACTCCTTAAAAGACTTGTGGATGAGTTTTATACCATTCAAAGTTTGAGAGACATGTAGTTTTGAGAGACATCGTACTGTAGAATATAAAAAAGTTTGTTAAATATTCTAAGAATGAATGAATAAAAGTTGACACTAGAATTATAGATCTATTTTATTAAAGTTTTAAAAGTAATTCTATCTCAAACAATATTAGTGAAGCAATCATGTATTGAAAAAGTCTTTGCTGGGCTGGAGATGGGTCTCAGTTGACTGAGTACTTACTAAGCATGCATGAATTTGTAAGTTCAAACTCAAGCACCATATAGATTTTGGTGACATATGCTTACAAACTCAGAACTTGGGATGAGGCTGGAGAATTACATAGAGACTCTGTTTCTTGTATTGACAAAACAATTTATCAGTGGGAGAGTCTCAAACAGATAATACATTGCAAATGAAACATGAACTTTATAAATCACACCTCATCTATTTTAGTTGATGTATGACTGCATAATCACTTCACAGTATTTTATATATAGGTGATAAATAATAATTGGAAACAAAGATAGAAACATTTGTCTTTTGATCAAATATGAGACTCTTTAAAAACATATCCTATGATTTACTAACAGAATTCTACATATCCTATTCAGTAAAATTAATCTACGGTGCAATAAAAAGCTTGAATTCTGTTGAGATGTTAAATGCTTCCATTGAAATTCTTCAAAATGTTTATCCTTAAAAAGGATAAGATTTAAAATTTTGTCTTGAGAAAAATATACTTCTTAAAAATATTTTTTCTTTCCCTTCCTCACTTTTCTCTTCCTTCTTTCTTTCCTTCCTTTTCTTTTTTTTTCTTTTGTGTTTATGTGTGTGGACACATGCCTGTCATACATACATGTGGACGTCAGAAGACAACAACCTTTAAGAAATTGGTCCACTTCTCCTACCATGTAGGTTTCATGTTAAACACCATTGCCCACTAATCCTGAAAACAACTTTTGAACTCTTTGATATACATATATGGCATAGACATTTTTGAGCTATTCTTAACCACACTGTTAAATTAGTTTTTAAATTAACTTGATTTATTTATTAATTAAATTTTAATGCAGATTTCAAAGGTCACCATTTGTCATTCCAAGGAGAGAAAACATTGAGAATGTCATTTCTATTTTTCTAGCCTGTGTATCCATTTAAAAATCCTCCTATGATTTAACATTTGTACATTAATTTTAATAAACATGATATTTGATGATAATTGTAATTCTATTTAACAAACATGTGGATTTAAGTAAATGTTGCCTTTATAACTATAATGAATCTTTTCATCCATTGTACTTTCTGTTTAAAGTATAAGTAATGGAGACTCAGATAAATATTTTTTCTAAGAACCAGAGACCAAGATCAATACAAATGAATAATACTTAGAAAATTTTGTTGTACCTATATTGTTTACATTCTCAATGCGTTTAACAGCTAGTTTAAATATCTAAATAAAGTTTATGCTTAAACTTTTATTTAAAAATTACATTTAGACCTCAAGAACAATGGTAATGGGTTTTTGATCCTACTGCACGTATTGGCTTTATGGGACCCTTGGCAGTTTGGATGCTCACCTTACTAAACCTGGATGGAGGAGGGTGGCCCTTGGACTTCCCACAGGGCAGGGAACCCTGATTGCTCTTTGGGCTGACGAGGGAGGGCGACTTGATTGGGGGAGGGAAAGGGAAAGGGGAGGCGGCGGTGGGGAAGAGACAGAAATCTTTAATAAATAAATACATTAAAAATTACATTTATATGTGTGTAACCAATTATGTACATATGGAATTTAGAGGACATCTGATAGCTCTTTCATTTTGGCATGTAAGCTCTGAAGTCAAACCGAGGCCATCTGGTTTGACAACAAACACCTTTACCCAAAAAGTGAAGTCATTGGTTTCTATTCTTAGCTTTGAACCCTTTTTAAAAATCAAACACTGATAGCAAAAATATATACGCCTTAATCTAGAGTTCTAGGAGTAACATGAATAATTTCCCTATTTGATCTCAATTTCAGCTTCATTCCCAAAGTGTCTCACATTTCTACAATCAATACCCACTGTTTTCAAACAGGTATCCCCAACTTTACCAGTCACTAAAAACATTTAAATATCTTTATTTTTCATTCTGTCATTATGGATGAATATAATATGATATTCTAGATATACATATGTTACATTTTGTAAAGCTGGTATGTTCTAATAAAATGAAAAACATTGTGTATTTTTAGCTCCTTTATCGAAATTCGGGATCAACCTACCCCTGGACCCAGCAATACCCAAGAATATACCCAAGAGATGCCCTATCATACAACAAAAGTATATGCTCAAATATGTTCATAGCAGCATTGTTTGTAATAGCCAGAACCTGGAAACAACCTAGATGCCCTTCAATTGAAGAATGGATGAAGAAAGGATGGAATATATACATATTAGAGTACTACTCAGCAGTAAAAAACAAGGACTTCTTGAATTTTGCATTCAAATGGATGGAAATAGAAAACACTATCCTGAGTGAGGTAAGCCAGACCCAAAAAGAGGAACATGGGATGTACTCACTCATATTTGGTTTCTAGCCATAAATAAAGGACATTGAGCCTATAATTAGTGATCCTAGAGAAGCTAAATAAGAAAGAGAACCCAAAGAAAAACATATAGGCATCCTCCTGAATATTAATCTTCAGCAGGCGATGAAAGGAGACAGAGACAGTGACCCACATTGGAGTACCAGACTGAAATCTCAAGGTCCAAATCAGGAGCAGAAAGAGAGAGAGCACGAGCAAGGAACTCAGGACCGCGAGGGGTGCACCCCCACACTGAGACAATGGGGATGTTCTATCGGGAATTCCCCTAGGCCAGCTGGCCTGGGTCTGAAAAAGCATGGGATGTTTTATCGCTGAACATAGCGGACAATGAGGACTACTGAGAACTCAAGAACAATGGCAATTGGTTTTTGATCCTACTGCATGTACTGGCTTTGTTGGACCTAGTCAGTTTGGATGCTCACCTTAGTAGACCTGGATGGAGGTGGGAGGTCCTTGGACTTCCTATAGGTCAGGGAACCCTGATTGCTCTTTGGGCTGACGAGGGAGGGGGACTTGATTGGGGGAGGGGGAGGGAAATGGGAGGCGGTGACGGGGAGGAGGCAGAAATCTTTATTAATTAATTAATTAATGGAAAACAGTTTTCATGAGTGGTTAGAATAAATTACCTTCAAAGACAAATAATACTTCTATGATCTTGATTTATTCAAGTTATTACAAATCTTAACTCTAGGAGAATAATGGATTTACTATTTTTTTTCATATTTGAGTATCCACTAGTTTCCTAATGTTCATGACAGCATCACTCTGAGCCACATTTCATAGGTGATTTTCTATGTTCTATAGTTGCCCATACTTTTGCTCAGGTTTGTATCCTCCACTGGATAAGAATTAACTTTGCAAATTAACACTTTAAGGGCTGTAGTATAAAGACAAGCCTTCCTATGTGTAACATAATCTTGGAAGATATAAAACTTGTGAAACAATTTAGGCAGGAAAATAAGCACACATAATTTTTTTAGCAAGAGTATATGTCTGCAATTCTTTAAAAACTGTCATGTAAGAAATCATCTACCAGAGTAAAATACTACTTCTTAATACAGGAATAGTGACTGTAAGTGGAGAAAGATTAACAGGTGGAGTGTTGACAAATGACAAAGTAGCTTTATAGCTTGCTCCCATTATTCAAGATTCTCCTTAAATGAAACCATCAAAGCAGAAATCAAAGTCACAGATTATATTTGTTATGCAGCGTTCAAAGCGATTCTAAGTGCCTCACTTGAAAATGATTCATGCAAACATTATTACATCGAGACACTGAAGAAGTACCTGATACATGGAAAGCAATCAGCATTTACTTCTTTTATTAATTAATAATCATATCTATTGATTTAAAATGAAGAATTTCTATACAGTAAAGTCTTAGATATCTATAATTTATTTATTATATATTCCATAAATATTAAATACATATTCACAATTAGTTTGAGGGCCAGTGTCTTCAGAAAACCTAATGGGACTCACATGTTACTTCATGTAAGGGTAATATCATGATGACATTTTTCCACTACCTTTAACCTTACATGTATTAATTTTTTTTGAAGTTGCCAAACTTACAACAAAACTATACTACCAGCTTTGTTTTCACATAGGAGGTCATCTTGCTAGAGAAGAGTAAACCAACAGAGGCTTGTTAATATGCTGTGTGATCTATAATTATTTAGGGGCTTCACCCTAGCTTCTGGATTAAGCTCCTTCCCCTAGTAGTTGCCTCAGTCCAAACTCCACCTCTGAGAAAGCCTGTTAAATGGTGACCCCTCCCCTGGGAGGGTCAAGACCACACCCACAGGCTATTTAAATTGCTCCCCCAGAGAATGAACACATGGTCTCCCCTTTTCCATCTTCTTGTCTCCATGTTTTCCTGGGGCCACCTTGGGAGTATTGTCATCCATTAAACCTGGGCATTTTTTAATTCAGTTTGATTTGGTCTTAATAGGATTATTTGCATTGGCAGAGAGGTTGGTTGGCAAGAAAATACTTAATAATCTATAGGTTGCATACTGATGTGTGAGCACTTTTATCAGGGCACATTCCTTTCTTATTATGTTTAGCAATAACAGTACAGTAAAGAACACTGATAACTTTACATGCCTTAACTAAAAGAAATTTTTTTCTGGCAATCTGCTCTTGCCATCAATATCTTCATATTTTTTTCTAGACGAGAAACAGGGAATCTTCAAATAAATTCAAATAAAGTGTGTAAAGCCTTCTCTTCAAGGACTGAAGGGGCTAAATTTCTGAATAAAACTATTTAATAAAAACTCACAGACAGTTCCAGTATTTCATCCTCATTTTAATTTCATTAAGTACTGTGGTACCTAAACTTTAGTATCACAGTTATTTTATTCTAGTGCGGTAAAGGACCTTAATTATTATGACTAAGAAATGTTCTAAGCATTCATTGACCTTTTTCTGTTAAATAAACAGTTATTAGGGGTTATGATATATATATATATACATTATCTGTTTATATACCTTATATCATCAACCCATTCATTTTAATACATGATATAGTCATTTCAATTTATATTAATAAAAGCTCCCTATGCATCACTATAAAATGAATTCTGAATATTTAATTTGTACAGATACAAAAATTAAGCAAAGCATATATTTTGTAATTATACAGTATTCCTTTTACATAAATGCTAGTAATTTTTGTTCTGTTGTACTAATTTCAATCTGCCTTTGTACTGTTAGAATATTTACTGTTATAAATCAATCTCTCTATTGATTCTTTCCCCTGTGGGATAGTGGAAGAATTAACCTCAGAGTGAGTGGAGATTACTTTGGGTAAATTAAATGGCTTATGAATGGTTACAATAGGATAATTATATCTGTAATAAATTTTTATAGTATTTTATTGGCACTGAAACAAATTTAGCCATCTTCATTAGGATGTAGATGCTTTGGCAATGACAAGGGAAAATCTAGGGAAAATAGCTGGTCTACATATAACAGATTGAGAAAAGCATACACCCAATTAAGACATAATTTTGAACAGTCATGACAGTATTGACATCTATATTGTTTGACGTTCTTCTAACGTGAGATGCATTATGAGCACATGGGATGACATTAAAGGACTTGATACACTGGAATAATATGCCAGTAATCTAGGAACAAGGTAAGTATAAGCTAGCATTGTGTGCTTCATATATTTTTAACATAGTGATTTTTTTAATAGCTGTAGAAACAGGAACAAAATAGCATTCTATACAGAAAATCAGAAATGATAGCACACACTTGTAATTCTAGCACTCAGAAACTGTGAATAAAGAATAAAGAGTAAAAGGTCAGCATGGAGTACATAGTGCGATGCTATATAAAAAGATAGCATATATATATATATATTATCTGGTATATACTCACACAAGTTGGCTAATTGGAAATATTAGTAAATTAGAAATGCTAGAATTATCAAATACAGCACATAGGCTAATATGACAAAATTCAATTTACAATTCTTAAAAAAAAATGGATTGTGTATGTATTATGACCGAACCTGCCCAAACTTGGTCCATGAATGGAGCCTTGTGAGGAGAGTTTTTGGAGCTTGTGGGAAAACTCCAAGTAAACAAGACAAGAGTTTTATACTCTCTGTTCCCCCATGACATAGGTAGTTTTTGGAATGTGGTTTTGTGCCCTTCCTAGGTGAAGGAAATAGGAGTGGATTATTTCAGATTACCCACAATTTTACTCATTCTTAATCAGAAATGATGTTTCCAAGCAAGAATTGTCTCTGTGACTGTGAACAGCCTAAACTCACCGTGACCTTGCCCTTGTGATTATAAACAGCTTGAACTAAAGTGATCTTTACTCATATGACCTTGCTTAACACTCAGAATAAATTGCCTGATGCCCTGAATAACATTGGCTATTGTATGAGACTTTATTTTCCTCGAGTTTAGACTCCACCCTCCCAGATTCATGACAACTAGAGTGATAACAAAAGCAATTTGCAATGAAAATTGAAACTAGATTCATATAGACAAAAATTATGAATTCAGTTTGCTAGACAGTGTATTATTTTTCTTGTTTCTGTGATGAAATATATTGAGAATTCAACTCTAAGAAGCAAGGATTCCAACTTGGCAGGGATGTGGAAATCATGGCAGCAGAGGCTTGAAGAAGCAATTATCCACACATCACAGGAAGCTAAGGATTGTGGAGGACTGAAAATGTGAGCCTATTTCCACTTGAACAAAGGTCAGAGAGCTGAAACTTACCTCTAGTTCCTTCAAGGTTATTGTGCTTCTACCTCTACCAAAAGTCTCACCTAGGTGTAGCTCAGAGATTTTTGCTCTCTCAAGGATATTGTCAACAGGTGTTGCTAATAGCCAGACCTTATATTACAAGTATAGGGAAGTAGATGTGTTCCTACCTCAAACAAAAATCTAAGGACCCAACTAAGTTCCAGTTTCCTTAAGGAGATAATTTTGGATTCCACCCAGGGAGTGGTTTGCAACAGAAGGTTTGGTCTAGGGTGTCAGCTTGACTTGTTTTGTTCTAGCTACAGGCTAACTGTGGAATGACGTAGCCTGTGACCTTCAATCAGTATGTTCATTCCCTTGTATCATGTTAATGTAGATTTTTGTCTTACTCCTACTTTTTGGGATGGGGGGTATTGTAAATAATTGGAAATTAAATGAAGGTGAATTTCAGTACTCATTGGAATTCCCTCCTGATACTATCCTACGTGTTTCTCCATTTTTACTGTTTTCTTTCGCATTTTCATATTCTTTACTAATATTTTCTAAATCCTGTGCCTATAGCTTGGTCCCTCATGACAGATGATGACATCACAGTTGGGGAGCTAAGGATAATGATGCTGGTATTGAGCTAACTTTCCCATTTTCAGTCTGGTAGTTAAGATGAGTCTCCTCATCTCATTGAATTAATCAAGAAACTCTCTCACAGACATGACCAGTGCTTTGTCTTCTAGGTGATTCAAGGTCCCCTTGAGTTGACAATAATTATATGTCACCATAGGCTGGTGAGTTGGCTTACTGCGTTAGGGAACTTGGAGCCAAGCCTGATAGGGGTGTATTCTCCCCAGGACCCACAGAGTGGAAGGAGAGAACTGATTCTTGAGAGCTTCCCTTAATCCTCCACTTGTATGCTGTAACACATGTAACACACACACACACACACACACACACCATCACAGATATCCACTAGGGAAATCTCACTGTCTTTTTTTTTTTTTTTTTTTTTTTTTTACCTTTTCTCCTTCTTTACCATGGTCCACTCTGTGCTATTTAGTCACATATATTTTACTGCCCTATTTCTTCCTACTATTCTGACACAGTACCCATTTCTAGTTCTGTCTCTTGGTCTCTCTGTCTCTGTCTATGTCTCTCCCTCACTCTCACATACATACACACACACTCACACACAACTATTTATATATTTCTTTGAGATCATGAAGATTTCTAATTCCATACACTTGAAAAGCAGAAGACAGATAAAGAATCCTAAGTTATCTTTGACTACATAGTCTGTTCAAGGTTGACTTGGGATACAAAAACAATGTCTTAAAATGTGAATTTCTGTAAATTTATTTTCCAAAATATTCCTAATATACAAATTAAATTAAGCATACAAATGGCTGTAAAATATTATTAGGCTAGATTTCCTTTTCACATGGAAATTAAAGGAGTATAATCTTAGCAAGTGGTACTTCTCGGGAAGTGGGTAAGAATATTCTGTATTTAAGAGGAAAATACTGTGCTGTCTTCCCAGAAAGAGTGATAAGCAGTATTGTGCATTTCTAGGATAATTATGCATTTACAAGTGTAATGTTAATATAGAAGAATTGTTTCCTGTCTACCTGTATACTTCTCTTTTAAAAACAAAATGAAAGGTCATTCAAAGTTCTTATTCAACTTAAGGCAAAGGTAGAAACTACATCTCTAAAACAAAATGTTAATACACATACACACTCAGTCTCTTTAGAGGTTTACCAGCTTTCAAATTAGGCTCTGAGTCATTGAGATCTCTGTCTTCTATTTCATTTATGATGTATTATGTTTTTGAAAGTACAGATTTTGGATTAAAGATTGATTAATAATACATGGAGTAAATAAATTACTTAGAAACTAACAAATGACAGAGCTAAAGAAAAGTTATAAATTTTCTTTATCTATGTATGCCTGTATAAATACGTTGTCTGCATATACTAATGTTTTCTTTTTTGTATTGTTTAAATGGTATTGTGTTGGCTTATGCGTGTATGGTCAGAGACATTGAATCTGCTAAATTAACTCAAATTTTATAGTTTATAAAGTAACTGGGATTTTCAAATAAATCATACTGCGTCTGGCAGCCTTCAACTCATAAGCACCCACATGTCAATCAAAGAGACAATAATGAGGGACATAAAAAAAAAAACAGTGGTTGTGGCAATGTTGTCAGAAACAAGTAGGAAGGTCAGATGAGCCCAGGTGCATCTACAATGTACTGACTGTAATGGTAAAAGTAAAATTGCTGAGGATCCCCGGCGGCTGCAGTGGCAGAAACGCTGCAGGTCCCCGTAGGATGGCAGTGATGACAGTGATGGCAGTGGATAATGTGGCAGTGAATAGTGGGTCCCGAGAGCAGCCTGCCCCAGGGAAAGATGGTGCAGTTCCCCAAGTGGCTGCTCTAGGCCACGGGGAGATAGGCAGATGGGTACACCACAAGCTCACACAGCAGGTCTCGAAGGCAGCTGGTTTCAGGCAGGCAACCACGGGGCAGGCAAGAGGCAGATGGATAGGCATGCCATGGAGAGTGAGGTTGGATTTTATTCAGTGCGTTATGGGGGGGGGGAGGAGGAAAAAGGGGAGAAGAGCAGAGAGGCAGGCAGACAGAGAGAGAGAGAGAGAGAGAGAGAGAGAGAGAGAGAGAGAGAGAGAGAGAGAGAGAGAGAGAGAGAGAGAGAGAGAGAGAGAGAGGAGATGAGATACAGAAGGGGGATAAGGAGAAGTAGGGAGAGACAGAAGCTGCCTCTTTGAGAGGGAGGCAGAAAAGAGGAAGAGGCCCAGGCTACAAGTGGGAAGGAAGATCTGCCTGCCTCAGCAGATGGGGGAGGCAGTGGGCAGGGCTTCTCTTTTAAAGGGACAGGACAGATCATTACACTGAGGTTAACTTTATATTAATTAACTGAGAATATAAAAATCTATTTGTATAAAATGTATTTCTTGTAACTGAAGATTTAAAAAAGTAGAATACTTTCAGATGACAAAATACTTTAGAAGTATTTTTTTTCTAAGTAAAACATTGTTCCAATTGAAATGGAAATGAAAGAATACAGACCGAGGAATATTAAGCATAGTGCATGTCTACTAAGTATGAAGCCTAAAGATAGCATGCCTATGATTATGTTTACTTTATCTATAAATTATGAGAAGATTCTAATATCAGATATTGCTTCATAATTGTGTAAACTGTTTCAGACAAAATACAACATGGGACCCAGGCACTCCAAATTATCCTTTAGATTATTTTTGTCAGTCTCAGTCACAGAAATTGCCCTATACATGCTCCAAATAACAAGGAAAACCTAGAATCCTTCAACTAAATGTAAAGGAACATTCCTAGCCCACAGCATACCTCACAGCAAGGTTCTATAACATGTAGCTATTTACGATATTTATAATGTATAGGGAAATAAAATGTAGGTAGATAAAACTAAGCCTCTGCCTTTTTTTTAGCTTAATACAAAAGGCAGTTGCACTCTGAAAGGAAACCAACAATCAGATTTTTGCTTTGTCAAAAATACATAATTCTTTGGGTGTTTGCTGATATCTAAGACACAGAAGGCTCAGGACAAAGAAACAAACAAATACCTCAAAAGTGCTTAAGAATAAACATATTAGCTTTTGACTTTCCATAGCCTTAAGAACATCTGAAATAATATGTAATTTCCATCTAAACTGAACTAACTACCAAAGGATAAAAGTCTTAATTTTCTTCATATAACAAAAGTAGTATGACAAAATTTTCAAATAAATAGATAACTCCTGTTTATAAATTTGTCACTATTATATTTTTTATCTTCAACATTTTCCAATTGACAGTATTGGGACCTAATGGTTATAACATGGCACTACTTTTCTCCTAATCAGTTCCATGCTTGGATCCCTTCTTGAATGTGTTCTTATGTATTTTTCCATATTCTCAACATATACCTAATGATGCTTTTTGTTTGTTTGTTTTATTCCAAAAGACCCTATTATCAGAGCCAAGCTAAAGAAGGAAAGCTTTTTTTGTAAAAGGTGAATATAGTATGTATTTACTTATATGTGAAGTCAATAATAATCAAACTATGATACATAGAAACACAGGTGGTAGATACAGAGTAAGGGACTAGAGGACAGTTAGATCTAATTAGAAAATGGAAATAGAATAGACAGTTATGGATAGATGGAAGTGAACTACAATAGGAGGGTCAAGTTGGGGTAGAATGAAAGAGAGAGTTGCATGAGGGAATACAAAGATAGACAATTAAAATTAAAGGGTATTTAAGGGGTAGTGTGGAAACCTAATAGAGTACAGATTTCCTAAAATAGGTACAGACATGAAAATGATCTAAATTAAATGATCAAATAATGGGGGAGAGAGAGCCCCCACTGCTCATCTCCTGTCACCAAAAGAAGCTTCCAGTACCAGGATTAGGATACAGCTAATTGAATTGTTCGCCATAGAGTCCCTCAGAAATCCCCAAAGAACCAAGGCTGTTGCCAAGACTATAAGTTGCTCTCCAGAAACTCACTGATTGAGTCCATTGCTGAACACAACTCACTGATGTTAAAGAGATGCAAGTGCCTATGTAGAGGGTTACCCCTATATTCCAGCAGGCACAAAACTTTAATTTACAATGGTATGCTGCCTGAAAAATATACTAGGGCAATGGTGGGATAAAGTTTGTGGGATTAGCCAACCAATAAATTATTTGGCTTAAGGTCTACTTCAAGAAATTAAACCCATACTGCACACTGCTTCTGTGATCAAGAACCTGACACTAGATGGTGCAGGCACCTAGGCAAAATGAAATAAGACTGGTTTAAAAGAAGATAGATGGTCTAAAGAAATATATAAATATATNATAGTGATAAAATGACTCCTAAAAATACAATACTTATAAATCAATGACTTGCTTAGCTAACATCAAAGAAGCTTTCTCTTTCAACAGATGAGAACAATTCAGACATTATGCAGAAAGTGAGAGGCCATGGAACATTCAATCCTAAATATGATGTCTCCATCAATTTCCTTCTCTCAGAGCTCAGGGAACCCCACACAAGAGAAGGAAGAAAGAAAGTCAAAGTTCATGGAAGACATGAAGAAAACAAGTCCTCTAAATCAACAAGATCAAAGCTCATATGAACTCACAGAGGATGAAGCAGAATGCACAGAGCCTGAATGGGTCTGTATCAGGTCATCATCTGCTCTTATGTTAGGGCTTCCAGTTTAGTGTTTGTTATGGGATTCTTGAGTGTGCTAACAAGGGAGTCTCTGATTCTTGTTCCTTCTCTTGGGCTCTTTTCCTTCTGTTGGTTTGTCTTGTCCAACTTTGATCTGACAGTTTTTTGTTTACCTTATATTTTATTTTGTGATAAGGTTAAACAAGTGAACTGTCATTTATACCTCCTAGGAGATGGAAAAATCAGTTTTCTCCAATAGAGTGATGTTAGGTATATCAACCACTCCAGGGCAGGTTTCATGTTTAAGAGTAGTTGAACAACATATAATAAATAGATTCCACTGCTTTTGTTTTGATTATTTAGTTACTTAGTTATTGTATGCTTTTATTTGGTTACAGTGTTGGTGGTATTATTTGGAAGAATGTTTTTGGTGTGGAAGGTCCTTGTGTCTATGTGTTGATTTTATTGGTTAATGAATAAAGAAAACTGGTTTGGCCTATAGAATGAAAGGAGGAAGGCAGAGTTAGGAGAGGCCATGGTGCTCCCACTAAAAACAGACACTGGAATCTTTACCTGGTAAACCACAGCCACATGGAGATGAACAGATTAATGGAGATTGGTTAAATTAATATGTAAGAGTTAGCCAATAAGATGCTAGAGCTAATGGGCTAAGCAGTGATTTATGGTTTCTGTCTGATTATTTCGGGGCTAAGCAGCTGGGAACTAATTAGAGGCCTCCCTCCTACTACATGTTTTGTTCTCTTGGTTTTGATATTCTATTGGGTTCTTGTTCTTTGTTTTGAGAAACAAAACAAAGTGGGTGGTAGGGAGGGGAGAGTATCTGGAAGGACTTTGCAGGGGGGAAGAATATGATCAAAATGTATTTAAATTTAAATATTAAAATATTGTTTTAATAATAAAAATGTAAATTTAATAATTAAAAAAGTAAAAAGAAAGAAGTTGAAAGTAAAACTGGAAACCCCTGTCAATCAAGTTTCACATGTATGTTCACAGAAAATGTATGCCACATTGATGTCCCCATATGTTCTGCATGGTATCATTAAACCTTAGACCTTTTTCCATCTCTGTACAGCTTGTATTCTTTAACATTTGTTTCTCCCTTAATAAATTACTTTGCCTGTTACTGTCCACATATCTCTGTCTGAATCTTTGTCCTGGAACATAAGAAGAAAGGAATTCTAGCATGTACTCTCTAGAAAGTAATTTATGCCTAAAACGCTATAATTATAAATCAGTTAGACTCACTATAGAAATATAAAAAGAGGTCTGCTAGAGGCTTTAGTTCTTGGAGATATCTTCTATGTTATTTAAACTCAGTAAATGAGGACCAGCAAGATTACTCAGTTGTAAAATGGTTGTCTTGTAATCATGAAGACCTGATTTTGATTCCCAGAATCCACATAAAAAGACCAGGCACAGTGTCATGTGCTAATAATGTGAGAGATACTGAAGAAGTGATTGGAAGAATCCTGAGGTTCACCAGATAGCTAGAAAATTGACAAATTCCAGAACAATGTGGATGTCTGCTGAAAAGGCATGGCTTCCTCTCTCTCCTTTCTGTCTTGCTGCTACAGTTAGCTGCCAAGATGTTGTTTACCTGCCCTTTTGTTTTCCTGCAAAATTCTAAAATCTATATTTTTATGGAAGAGCTAATAATAAAAGAGAAACCAAATTTCTTCCATAACATCTGCATGTGTTTGTGTATGGGAATGCTCATACCCATCTGTGTGTGACTAGGTCAGGTATCACCATCCAAGGTCTTTTATCACGCATGCGCTTATTCTTTGAGACAGGCTCTTTCACAGCACCTGATATTCACCGGCTGGCTAGGCAGTGAGCTCAAGGGATCGCTATATGCTTTGTGCTATATTTATGTTCTCATGCCCAGCTATTTTTTGTGGGTACTTCAGCTCTGAACTCAGTTCTCACGCTGGCATGACAGGCACTTTACAAACTGAACTATCTCTCAGATCAGATTTCATCATTCCTATCTCCATCCCACAGGTCAGGAGAGATGAAATATTCATAAGGAGCAAGCAGTAGGTATTTGAGTGTAATGGGAAGTAATTTGCTGCCTTTTGGTGTGGCATATCTGAACTTCTGGAAGAAACCAACTTACTAGTGATGTGACAGTAATTTTACAATACATCTGCAGTTTTATGACACACCCTTTGTAGATTTGTATTGCTTATTTTACTAACTACCAGAATAACTGACTGGATGAATTATACATTTTTGCCTTTTTTCCCCCTTTGCTTTTTTGTTTTGTTTTGTTTTGTTTTGTTTTTTTTTTTTAGACTGAAACATCTGCTTAGAAAAGTAAGGAAATTGCTGTTTTCTTCTGCCTTAGGGGAATGTTGGCTTACATTCCACACCTGGAGTTAGCTTTCATGGGCTGAGCTAGAAGCAGCAAGCACTGCCTGAGTATTCTGGAACAAGAGAACCGCAATCCTCTGGGGAAAAGAATCAGGTGGGGGTAATAATTTGTTAATGTAACCACCAGTTCTAAATCAATATATTTCCAGCCTAGATCAAGAAAAGAAACTGCAATATTTTTTCAAAAATTTGAGATCCCGGCAATATTGCAAAGGCTAAAAGAAAAGCTTGCTGTTTAAGTAGTAGGAAATTTCATACCTGTATCAAGATAAGCTTTGCCATGTAATCACAGCCATAGGATCCAAAACCACCTGCCTTTTGATCTTGAAAAGGTATCGTTTTGTAGCCTATTCACTAAAGTAAAGCAGAGAGGGATGTATGCCTCCGATTGAAGCCGTTTCTCAGCTTTCTGCAAAAATGAGCTACATCAATAGCCTTTCCTTATGTTCATATTACAGCTACTGAGATGAATACTCAAAACACAATCTAAAAGCAGTCTCACCAGGACTTGATAGTCACTGAAAGACGTGTGTGTGTGTGTTGTGTGTGTGTGTGTGTGTGTGTGTGTGCATGTGTGTGTGTCTTTTGGGGGAATTTTGTCAGCAATCTTTAGGGTCATCAATAATTTAAGCTTAACTATCCCAATATTGGAATAACATTAACGATTTTTACATTTATTTATATATCTGGAATTTTATAGCAATTTTCCTATTTTCTTTGTGAGAACAATCTAGTACATATTCATAAGTTATGACATGTAAATCAACCTGTTAGAAATCAGAAGATAACATATTTTGATAGTTCCCTATTTTCTTCTAATAAATACCTGCCCTGTTCTTAAATGAATGAGAAAAAGAATCCCAAAAATACCTGCTGGTTATCATTACATTTGCAGAAAGATTTTTGTTTATTTTACGTGGCATTTCAATATTTACTGACACAATGGTGGGACCATCTGACCCTTGTTGAGTTGGATGTGTTTCTTCTGTAAGAATTCATGCATGATCATTTCTTTATGAAATATGCCAGAAACAATATATAGGAGTATGTTTCAATATATATCCAAAATAAATGCTTTCTTAGCTAAAGGTTAACAATTGCCCTAAAACATTATTAGACTTCTGATTCAAAAGAAAGTAATGGCTTCTTCTGGTGGCCTTTTCCAAATAAAAACAGAACAAGCCAGGCCGCATTTCCTTTCATCTCTAAGGCCAGTAGCCCTAAGGCATATCATTTGGTAAGAGTCCTCCATGACACGGGGCATTTCTCAAAGCAATAGTGCTGCAGTTCTCCTAATGAGGGAAAATACTTTTGTTGGCACTGGAGGGGTTATGCTGTTCCCAATTAAGATTTCTAAAGCCTTTAAAAAGTGGGTCAGCCTCTGTGTTTCATTAAAGATGCTCCTGGCAAGTCAAAAAATAGAAGTGTAAGTACAAATGCCCCTTCTTGACTTTGGTACCTAACCTTAAAATTCTGAGGTCAACAAGAACAGGTAAGCGGGGGCCTGACACTTGGATTATTGCTTGGGATAAGAATACCTTCCTGTCCACAGCCTGACAAGATCAGTGGTCCTTACTTTAGCTCACTGAATTTTATATTTTATTTTTATCCAAAAGCTCAGCTGGAGTAGAGATGAACATGGAGGATGGAGGCAGATTACCTCCTTTCAGCATAATATCCAACAGTGAGATTCTGACAAGATATGTGTTAACGTTACTCAAACAGACATTAGAAGAAGTGGTGTGAAGAAAGGCTAGGAAGGATAGGAGTGAGAGCATCAATCAGGTCAAGTGCACCTCTGAAGACTGCTCTTCTAGCCCCAGACCTATGTAACTTAGAATTTCTGTAACTGTCAAACTATACCACAGTTTCAATTTTCCAAATTTAAATTGGCATGACAGTCTTTTAAAGAAATATTTATTGTGTGTGTGTGTGTATTGTGTGTGGGGGGGGAGAGAGAGGGAGGGAGGGCAGCAGGGAGGGAGTGAGGGAGAGAGAGAGAGTGCGCCACAGCATGTGCGTGTGTATGGAGGTCAGAGGAAAACCTGTAGGAGTCAGATCTTTTCTCCCATCTCTCCCATCACCTGGTTCAGTGAGATAATCTCAGGTCCTCTCATGTGGTCATAATTGTTTTATATTCTTAGCCACTGATGGCCAAAAAAAGGTTCTTAATGGCAACTTACTCTTCAGGTTTTACTAAATTCATTCATTGCCTTTGTTTATCTTTTGATCCCATCATCTAGCCAGAATAATCTATTTGACACATTCAGGCCAATGAGAAGCATGCTTCTCTCCTGTCCCTGTCTCTTCTACAGGCAGCTGCCAGGATAGCAGCTCATCTTCCTGTTCTTTTTCTTACACCCTCTAAGCTTATTCTCCATTCTGCTCTTGTCTTTTGTCTTGATTGGTTGCTAGCCGGTCTAGTTCCCAGACCTTAAGTATTAGTTATTAAAACATTCAAACATCCTTTTCAATACAGCCTTTACTGTTCCCTAAGTTTAGATCAGCACCGAAATGCGTATGTAAGCAAGTTTTCACAGAGGAGATAACACAGTTGGCATTTCATACAGTAAGTTGTTCTTTTTTTTTTGTTTGTTTGTTTTTGTTTTTGTTTCTTCGAGGAAGGGTTTCTCAGTGTAACAGCCCTAGCTGTTCTGGAACTTGTTCTTGTAAACCAGGCTGGCTTTGAATGCAAAGAGATCAGCCTGCCTCTGTCTTCCAAGTGCAAATGATTAAAGGCATGGGCCACCACCACGCATCTGGCATTTGATACATTTTCAACTCAATTTAAATTACACCAAACAGTTGTAAGAGTATAAAGACTCTAACAGGCAAGTTTAGGACATTTCATGGAAATTCGACTTAATTCTGTTTCCTTAGCTGCTGTTTCTTCCTTTGTAGTGCTAGGAATGAAAGCTAGGTTCTCCAACAGATTAGAATTGTGGGGGTTATTTAGTTTTTTATAAAACTAAGTGGGCTTAAAATACATGACAGATTTACTAGAAGACCCCGGAAGCATTTCTGAGAAATTTTGCATCACTCATTCGCAAAGGTTTGGAGCTCAGAAAAGAGAAGCTGTCTGGGATTTAGAAGATACTCTTGCCTTTCCTCTCCACCCCCCCCTTCACTCTAACTTCATCCCTCCCCCCCTCCTGACAAATACATAATAGTCAAGTTTCATGAGCTGGGAGCTCTGACTTAGAGCATTTACTAAGTTCCACAATGTAAATAAAACACTGTTTTTCATTTAAATCTGTCAAATAACATGCAGAGTCCTGAAATCTTAGCCATAAGGTTTAATGAACTGATTCAGTTTGAAGTGGCTTGAAGGCATGATAGTCTGGCCCTGCGTGTTCTGTTTTTTTTTTTTTTAATTTACTTTGAAAACTTCTCGTATTTATATTGATGTAACTTTTAACTAAATGCTTGAACATGGTTGTCCAAATCCCAACTCAATGTAGTTTAATATTTCTTTGACTCTCATACATTTTTAATGCTCATAATTTCTATTTTCCTAATGAGTATCTTACCAGTTTCACTTATCATTAGTGTGTTACTCAATTTAAGGAAAGCATAGGAATGATTGCTTAAGTCAACCTGAATTCCTTAACTTATATAACAAGAAAAAATGAGAAATTACAATGGCATATACATGAAGAACACACATACTTTCAGCAACATAGTAAAATCTCATTCCTGGACACCCCACATGCTTTGGGCTTATGATGTAGTGAGAACCTTTTCTGATATACACAGAAAGTTCTTGCTGTTGGACAGCCTTTCCTACTACCTGAAGTGTCATTCATGGTGCTGGGGAAAAAGACATCAAGTCTTACCCAGTGCTGTCACCTGCATGATGCAATACTCACCTTCCAGGCAAGGTGTGCCCATTTATCCAAGTGTGTCCAAGTTATTATGGTACAACTCACTATTTTCTAATTGAGTTAGAGACATGTTCCACAGTACATTAATTTTATCCCTGGTTCTGTAATCCTGGTCCAAAGCTCTTGACTGGGGAGGTGATAGGCACTATGGTGGAACCTGCTATTTCACTTTTGCGAAATGGTTGTCAAATTTCCATTGAAATGATTATTTTTATACCTATAGGCCTGAACTGTCCCCAAGCTTTGCCAGAGCAGCTTCTTTATGGAAGTGGGAACAACCAAGGAAAGCAAGAGATAAGTAAGTTTCCAAAATGATGAAAATGAGATGCCTATATATCACCCTACTCCTACCCCTATCTGAGGCTTGAAGAATGACTTCAAAGTGGATGTAGAAAAAAGTAAGATTTTAAGGTTAGGGAGAATCGCTATTAAATATTACCTTGTAGAAATGACATATCATAGTCATGAACTCTTACACTAAGCTTTGATTACTATTATCCAAACAAGACCTACACAAAATCAAACAAATCAAATAATAAGCATAGATGTAAAAGATGATCTAACCCCCTGTAGGAGTTATTGAGGAAATGTTGCCAGTTGATAGTTTCTAGGGGAGGAAGAATCATTGTTTTCTTGAGTATGTAGGACCTGGTAGGATGCCTATACTCCAGGAGATAGCATCACAGTCATGAAAGCAGGGAGTATTAACTCTACTTAGCAAATTATTTAAAAGTTGGGGGGAAGATATTGGATAAATATGGGAGAGTTTGAGTGGAGAAATGGGGATAGAGGTTGATTAAATTTCATTAAATATGTATATGACATTCTTAGGAATAAAGAAAAAAATAGAGAGGATTGTTTCAACATAACCCACCTATTATCCATATTAGATAACAATAATAAATACTACTACTTATCTTTTATACTAAATAAAATTCAAATATGTTAATTTTATCTACTTGGTGATTATAATTTATTCTTGGATGAATAAAAAATGTTGAATCATATATAACTGCTTCCTTTGAGATACTAATATCAGAAGTATAGGTTATATCTATTTCTAAATTAGATAATGATTTGGGAAAATCTACATATATTGAGGATAAAGATTAGTACACAAATCAATATAAATGTTATATTTTCAATCATATTAACATGAAATATTATCAGAATCTCTTGTATTTCTTAACAAAATAGCCAGACACACCTTATCAAACTAACATAGTAAGTATTTCCACATAGTTGTTAAACTTTTACTGTATTACTAGAATGTGCAACTTTCACTTTAGTAACTTGGGGACAAGTAATTCCATGTAATTAGCAATTTATCTGATGTGGGAGGTGATGTATGCTGTGGATATGTTTTACTGTCATTGATTAATAAAGAAGCTGCCTTCAGCCAATGGCTTAACAGAATATAACCAGATANGAGAGAGAGAGAGAGAGAGAGAGAGAGAGAGAGAGAGAAGGCAGAGTTAGTGAGACTCCATATATCCACCAAAGGAGAAAGATGAAAGCCGCCAGTTGGAACCTTGCTGATAGGCAATGAGCCTCATGGTAAAATATGAAATAATAGGCACGGGTTAATTTAAAATATAAGAGCTAGCTAGCAATACACTTAAGCTATTGGCCAAACAGTGTTTAATTAATACAGTTCTGTGTAATTATTTCAGGTCCGAGCATCCGGGAACAAATGAGCAGCCTCTGTCTACATTTGTCTATTCACAAATCGATTTCAATGCCGTTCACAACAAAAACAAATTCTTTTTAAAAATTAAGTTTTTTTTTAAAACGATACAGTCTTTATCTCAGTGATGTTATCTATCATGTGTAATCTTTAAGGTTTTTCTTTAAATTGATCATTTCTGTGTGTTTGGTAAATCAATGAGTGTAGGCTTATAATGACTCACCCAATTTTTTTGAAGCCAGAAGAACTTTATCAGCGTAAATATATCTGAAGCACTTTCTTTCTTTGCACCAAATACATTTGCTTTATAAAAGGATTAGCCACTCAGTAGAAAATTGGAACACGTAAAATCAATAGATTTCCATTCTTACCAAACCAACATGATGTATAACAGCAGTTGATGCTAAAATCCATTAAAACAATCTTGTTTCTAAAAAAAAAAATGTGTGCAAATTCAATTGTATGCTAGTGGCATTTTGTTTTGTGACTATTTAAGTGTCAGAGAGATGATATGGATAACTATATAGACACCAAGAAGTAAAGATTCTTTTTGTATATAGAACAAAGTTCGGTGACATCAGATAAACAATCTACAAAAAAAAAAAAAAAAAAACTTGCAGAACCAAGGTGATGTTTTAGGTTTGCATTTTCATTTCTAGATTATAACACTGTTTGTTAATGAGGACATGCAAGTAAACAAGTATAGTTCAGGGATAATATTACTGAATACTCAGTGAAGAAATGCAGTGCAATAAGCACCAAATGATTATAAGCTCTGTGAGAATATGCAGAAAACAGTTCATAGCAATGTCAGTCCAGAGCGCATTAGCATCACAGACAGGTTGAGAAGCACTGTAGGCTGATAATTCATTGCCTTTGAAAATTTTCTCAATATATCTGTCCAGCATCATTTTATAGACGAATAGAAGATGAATAGATCATTTTGTTCTTGGACCCCAGCAGGAAAATTTATCGTTTATCTTTTGTCCTGGATTTCAATCCCAAATACCATAATTCTTTCCATATAAAAGAACCTTGTTATAAACTGAACCCAAAACCCCTTTTAAAAGTAAGCATATGTTCTATGTTTCATCTTGGTGAAGTCTCTATGATCATGATGCAATAGTATCCAGTCAAAGGGATAGGTGGAACTGTAAGCTCAGTGGATATTTTTATTCAGAAGCCATCTGTTATGTGCAGCTGTATGAATTTATAGTAGGGAAGTGCACGAAAAAGATTTGAAAGCTAGAGGAAGTCAAATCATTGAGTTCCCTCTCTTCCCCAAGAGACTTCAGAAAATACACCCCCAATTACATGCCTAAGCAGGCCCAACGATTCCAGTAAGGGTTTGAAAGCTAAAGGAAGTCAAGTAATTGAGTTTCCTGTCTTCCTCAAGAGACTTCAGAAAACAAAACCCCCAATGACATGCCTAAGTATACCCAGTGATTCCCGTAAGTCACTTGTATATGCCAGAATGTTTTAAATGACCTTTTGCTGCTGCATCTAAATTTGCACCTTGTCCAGTTGGCCACTAATCTTCCTAGGTACTTGCTGATTATCTGTGATTTTTTCTTTCTTTTCTATTTTTAAGAACATGTATATAGATTTTTTTAATCAGATTATTTATTATCTACAAATTGAAAATCACTCTGTCCTCTGAGTGTGGGTGCTGCCAGCACTCTGTACTTCAGAAAGCAGGGTGTAGAAAGAAGGGACCTATCTTTCATTTGAAGCAATCTATTATATCAAAAAGAATATGGACTCTGATTTATCTCTTTTCCTTCCACAGATATGTAATCCTGACAGGATATAACGTTTGTGAAACTCTTCTACCATTTGTAAATTTTCAAACAAGTAATTCTTTTACATCTTGCCTCTTAGGTACAAGCCAGTGTTTCTGTTTATTGTATGAAATCATCAGTCAGGGCCAAGAACAACCTGATAGTCACAATTTTTAAAGTACAACAAGGAGTTAAAGCCAAGTTTTGTTGATTTATGAGAGGCCGTTAATCATTATATTCATATCCTACTGAATCAAGAGATGAGGTGTTAGAAGAAATCACACTTTTTAATCACAGGAAAAGTTTCCAGTTCTGCATATTGGTAAAGTTCAAAAAGGAAACCTCAGAAACACCTAGGGCACCTTTTTTTTTTTTTCTTTAACATATACAGGGTAAAAGGTAAATAGAGATCCTTGGTTTCTATAATAAAGCATTGTAATTTTTAAAGCCTTCCCATTCTTTGTTGGCAGTGCTATGGCAGATTTAAAGCAGTTGTTATCATCTTGTCTTTCTAGATGCCAGAACAGTGAGTAATTGTTAAAATTCTGAATTCCCTAATTGGACAAAACTGGTAACTATATAAACACAGCAAGATTTATACATTTTTAATAAAAATGCTTAAAATTTCCACATCAAATGCTATAAAATTCAAGTATTTACTCAATTTCTAAGAATA
Source organism: Alexandromys fortis (assembly GCF_014885135.2). Classification (NCBI taxonomy): domain Eukaryota; kingdom Metazoa; phylum Chordata; class Mammalia; order Rodentia; family Cricetidae; genus Alexandromys; species Alexandromys fortis. The sequence goes on along the minus strand of NW_026067944.1, from coordinate 19,985,356 downwards.
ATTTTATAGGAAAACTGGTGCTCTGTTATGGCTTATTTAAAAATATAAAGATTATAAACTAAAAGTAAAATGTTTATTTCATCGAAAGAATTTATACTCTGAAATAAAACATAGGTATCCAAATTAATATATATTTACCTGTTAAAAACTCCAAGAGAAATGGCAGATACCTTGCTGGAAGTGAATTTAAACTCTGAATGGGAAAGAGAACATACTAGGTCATTTAGCAGTTCAGTTCTGGTCTTCTTAGAAGACAGATCAGGCTGCCATGTTTCAAGGAGGCTTGTGGGAATAAATGACTTTTATTGCTGACATTTTAGAAATAATGAGACAGGAAAACAAGGCTGCAACGCTGAGTGTAAGGAAATGAGTCTCAGCACTTAAGAGAGTGAAAGGGGTGTTTCCTAAATCTCTTTCTGTTGATTCTGAGTTAAATTGTCTACCACAAATGAATTTACAAGACTTCTACAAAGTAATGGAGAAAAAACAAGCACCCAAATGAGCCTGTGCTCCTAAAAACTGACCTTGAGAGTAAAACTAATACAAAAGTATGGGTAACATTTCATAAATTCATTCTGATTTTCCCCTTATGGCAAGGATGAGCAATTTCTCTTCCATAACCAATGCAAACATACTTCCGTTCCCCTATTGATAATGATCAGTTAGTATCCTTCTATTTGTCTCTTTATTCTTTTTCACATCTGCATCTTCACGGCTGCTGCTCTTCTCTTGAAATCTGGTGCTAGAGTCCCAGTAAATACATTAAGTGCCCAATAGCTTTGATTCTTTGATTCCATATCAGAACTTGGTATGACCTCCACACTTTTTGGTAACAATGTTATAAGACTGCTGATGCCCCAACAGGCTTGGGCTAAGGCACATCCTTATGACTGGTGTGAATTGTCGGCGTTGCAGGTCTAGAATCACCTGAGAAATGGGCCTCTAAATATATCTGTGGATATTATCTAGATTAAGTTAACTGAGGTCAGAAGACCAACCCACCATGGTGATGCTATTTATGGCCTAAATGGAGAAGGAGAGATGAGTAGCCACACACACTTACCCTTTCTCCTTTTTGATTATATGTTATGCTAAGTTGCTTTAAGTTTCTGCTATCTTGACTTCCTCATTGATGGACGGCATCTTGAACAACAAGTTAAAATAAACATTTTGTCCCTTAGGATGTTTCTGTCTGGTTATTTTTATCTTCGTAATAAGGAAATAAACTAAGACACATATGAATAAGTAGAATCATTCTATGAGTTTCAACAAGGCATTGGTGACACATTTCATTAGGTAATTTTCTAAGTTACATTCAGCTACAGAAATGTTCATATGATCTTGAGAGGGTAAAATGGTGTCTAAGTATTTAGAAATAGTAGTAAATATCCATGAAAGGAAGGAACAGTGGAAAACAGCTTCCGAGTATCCTGGCTTAACACAGCCTTCTTAATCAATCAATCTCTCTCTCTCTCTCTCTCTCTCTCTCTCTCTCTCTCTCTCTCTCTCTCTGCAAAAAAATTCTCCTGATGACCAAACTCAAGGTGTGGCCCACGCTGCACAAGCACCAAAGCACTGGACAATGGTCTCAGGATTTTTTTGTTACTTTTAAATACTTTAACAGTGAAATTCACTGGAATTGATAATCATTTAGACAGAAGACAAATATACTTGCCTCAATAAGCTTAGGTCATTGATAACTCAAACATGGCTAACAGATAACATTAACAATATACTGATAACATTAACAATATACATATGAGGTAAAGATATGATATAGAATTTAAAAAAAAACACAAATTTCCTTTGATAAATTCTTGTGAGAAAATAGCATAATAGTACTTTCAAAATAATTATTACAAGTTTCAAGCTTTATAGTGTATACACAGTGATGAGATGCTTTATAGTGTATACACAGTGATGAGATGTCTGTCTTCCAAAGGTTAGAGGAAATCAGAGAAATAACTGAAAATGTGTTAAATTAGAAGGGTATTATATGGCTTGTTTAAAAATTATTTAATTGATACTATTAATTAGCATTTAATATAACATGAGTGTTTGGGAAGCTACACAATTTTCCCAAGTTCGTAAGTACTAAGACTACTTCTATATGCATAATAAATAGGGTTTGTCCTATAACCCTTCGTAAAGCAAAACTGTCTATACAACTAATGGAGACCATTACAGAAAACCACAATCAATAAACATGCAAAGTTGTGAGGCACATCTCTAATGGATACATCTACCAATCACCCTGTGCTGAGACTCAGAGAATATGGGAAATAAGGGGGAAGACAGACTGTGAGAGCCAGAGAATCAGGAAGTTTGCTGTGAAATTGTGTCTCCTTACTAATGTCAGAAGCTATGCCAAAAAAGTCACACTAATATAACCGTCTGAGCTTGAGCTGAACAAAGATTACACAATAGATATGACAAGGTGGACAGGAACGGCTCATGAGCTTCAACCCTACACAAAGAACTACAAGCAATTAAGAAATGTTGAGAATAGGAAACAGTCTCATCCAGAGAAGAGTACACCAATTGGTTATCCAATGACAAAGGGTCAGCCCTAGAAATATTCATACATATTATACATATACATATTAGTTACATTTTATGGACTGAAAAGATTATATTTAGGAATATATATGTATATACATATGCATACATGCATGCAATTTCATTAATTGTTAAATTAATGAAAATAGAAGCCATGAATTTGAAAGCGAGTAAGGAGAGATATATTAAAGGGTTTGGAGGTAGCAAAGAAAAGGGATAAACGATGGGATTGCACTATAATCTAGGAACTAGGCAAAAAAAAATAGATCATTGCAAACTGAAATGAATGTGACAAGGAAACTAGAAACAACAAAAATGAAACATAAAAATCTAGCATTCAAAAACTGTAAAAAGACTTATATTAGATTTAGATATATTCTTTATTTCCTGATTTCTCAAAAGTTGGAATGTTTCCAGTCTCTGGCAGTTCAACAATGTGATGAACAGAAATCGGCCAAATGTGCTGGGCTGAGGATTCATTGGTTGAGACCAGGTAGCTTTTGAGGTATTCTTCCATTTAAAAGCTAATGTGAATCTCAGGTGTTTGTGATGGGAAGTCCTCCAGAAAGCATGAGCGTGAGAAAAGAAAAGAAACAAAACCCAAGACTTATAGTCAGCATTCTCAATTAGAAGTTGAGGGACACTTTACAAAAATTTCCAGGGAAGCAGAAAGCAACAAAATATACACTCTTCCCTGTCTTAGATAAAGGAAATGAAATAATAACCTACTCCGATCGTTTAAAGATTTTATCTGAATTATTGCACTTTAATACTTAGCAATTTTTTTATTTGATACAGTATTTGAAGATCAAAGCGAAGTCCAAATTGTGATTTCTTAATTTTTACTGTGACTTTTCAAACAATCTTTTTTTTTCAGTTTTTTTTTTATTTTATTGAGAATAAGAAAAAAAAGTTTCCGCCTCCTCCCA